>NC_090366.1:11647887-11668491 GCF_035084215.1 Heptranchias perlo | reverse complement strand
TAAATTGGATGTACACTTGGAAAGGAGATATTTGCAGGGCTACGGGGGGAGTGGGTCAAAGAGCCGGCACAGGCACGATGGGCCGAATGGCCTCCTTCTGTGCTGTATGATTCTATGATTTTAATGAGACAAAGATCGTTGCTTCTTCCAGATTAAAATTGGAACCGAGTCCCATCTTTCTAAAACTCAAGGATGAAAGGGTTTCTACCTCACTGAATTTCAAGAGTACTTGTGAGGAATCAGAGGCACGGAGAGACAGAGTGGGAGAGAGAGAGAGAGTAGGAGAGAGAGAGAGTGGGAGAGAGAGAGACAGAGTGGGAGAGAGAGAGTGAGAGACAGAGTGGGAGAGAGAGAGTGAGAGACAGAGTGGGAGAGAGAAAGAGAGTAGGAGAGAGAGAGAGAGAGTGGGAGAGAGAGAGACAGAGTGGGAGAGAGAGAGAGAGTAGGAGAGAGAGAGAGAGAGTGGGAGAGAGAGAGACAGAGTGGGAGAGAGAGAGAGAGTAGGAGAGAGAGAGAGAGTGAATGGGAGAGAGAGAGAGAGAGTGAGTGGGAGAGAGAGAGAGAGAGTGGGAGAGAGAGAGAGAGTAGGAGAGAGAGAGAGTGGGAGAGAGAGAGACAGAGTGGGAGAGAGAGAGAGAGAGACAGAGTGGGAGAGAGAGAGAGAGAGTGAGTGGGAGAGAGAGAGAGAGAGTGGGAGAGAGAGAGAGAGAGACAGAGTGGGAGAGAGAGAGAGAGAGAGAGTGAGTGGGAGAGAGAGAGAGAGTGAGTGGGAGAGAGAGAGAGAGTAGGAGAGAGAGAGAGTGAGTGGGAGAGAGAGAGAGAGTAGGAGAGAGAGAGAGAGTGAGTGGGAGAGAGAGAGAGAGTGAGTGGGAGAGAGAGAGAGAGTGAGTGGGAGAGAGAGAGAGAGTAGGAGAGAGAGAGAGAGAGAGTGGGAGAGAGAGAGAGAGTGAGTGGGAGAGAGAGAGAGTGAGTGGGAGAGAGAGAGAGAGAGTGGGAGAGAGAGAGAGAGAGTGAGTGGGAGAGAGAGAGAGTGAGTGGGAGAGAGAGAGAGAGTGGGAGAGAGAGAGAGTGAGTGGGAGAGAGAGAGAGAGTAGGAGAGAGAGAGTGAGTGGGAGAGAGAGAGAGTAAGAGAGAGAGAGAGTGAGTGGGAGAGAGAGAGAGAGAGAGTAGGAGAGAGAGAGTGAGTGGCAGAGAGAGAGAGTAGGAGAGAGAGAGAGAGTGAGTGGGAGAGAGAGAGAGAGAGAGTAGGAGAGAGAGAGAGAGAGTGGGAGAGAGAGAGAGAGTGGGAGAGAGAGAGTGAGTAGGAGAAAGAGAGAGAGTGAGTGGGAGAGAGAGAGAGAGTAGGAGAGAGAGAGTGAGTGGGAGAGAGAGAGAGAGAGTAGGAGAGAGAGAGAGAGAGTGAGTGGGAGAGAGAGAGAGAGAGTGGGAGGAGAGAGAGAGTAGGAGAGAGAGAGAGAGTGAGTGGGAGAGAGAGAGTAGGAGAGAGAGAGTGAGTGGGAGAGAGAGAGAGTAGGAGGAGAGAGAGAGAGTGAGTGGGAGAGAGAGAGAGAGTAGGAGAGAGAGAGAGTGAGTGGGAGAGAGAGAGAGAGTGAGTGGGAGAGAGAGAGAGAGTGAGTGAGGAGAGAGTGAGTGGGAGAAGAGAGAGAGAGAGAGTGAGTGGGAGAGAGAGAGAGAGTGGGAGAGAGAGAGAGAGTAGGAGAGAGAGAGAGAGTGAGTGGGAGAGAGAGAGAGAGAGAAGGAGAGAGAGAGAGACAGAGACAGAGTGGGAGAGAGAGAGAGAGTGAGAGACAGAGTGGGAGAGAGAGAGAGTGAGAGACAGAGTGTGAGAGAGAGAGTGAGAGACAGAGTGGGAGAGAGAAGAGAGAGACAGAGTGAGTGGGAGAGAGAGAGAGTGAGTAGGAGAGAGAGAGAGACAGAGACAGAGTGGGAGAGAGAGAGAGTGAGAGACAGAGTGGGAGAGAGAGAGAGTGAGAGACAGAGTGGGAGAGAGAGAGTGAGAGACAGAGTGGGAGAGAGAAAGAGAGAGACAGAGTGAGTGGGAGAGAGAGAGAGTGAGTAGGAGAGAGAGAGAGAGAGTGAGTGGGAGAGAGAGAGTGTGGGAGAGAAAGAGAGAGAGAGTGGGAGAGAGAGAGAGAGAGTGGGAGAGAGAGAGTGAGTAGGAGAGAGAGAGACGGAGTGGGAGAGAGAGAGAGTGAGTGGGAGAGAGAGAGAAAGAGACAGAGTGGGAGAGAGAAAGAGAGAGACAGAGTGGGGGGGAGAGAGAGAGAGTGAGTGGGAGAGAGAGAGACAGAGACAGACAGAGTGGGAGAGAGAGAGAGAGTGAGTGGGAGAGAGAGAGGGAGAGTGGGAGAGAGAGAGAGAGTAGGAGAGAGAGAGAGAGTGAGTGGGAGAGAGAGAGAGTAGGAGAGAGAGAGAGAGAGTAGGAGAGAGAGAGAGAGAGTGGGAGAGAGAGACAGAGTGGGAGAGAGACAGAGTGGAGAGAGAGACAGAGTGGGAGAGAGAAAGAGAGAGACAGAGTGGGAGAGAGAGAGTGAGTGGGGAGAGAGAGACATACAGAGTGGGAGAGAGAAAGAGAGAGACAGAGTGGGAGAGAGAAAGAGAGACAGAGTGGGAGAGAGAAAGAGAGAGACAGAATGGGGGAGAGAGAGAGTGAGAGACAGAGTGGGAGAGAGAAAGAGAGAGACAGAGTGGGGGAGAGAGAGAGAGAGTGAGTGGGAGAGAGAGAGAGAGTAGGAGAGAGAGAGAGAGTGAGTGGGAGAGAGAGAGAGTAGGAGAGAGAGAGAGTGAGTGGGAGAGAGAAAGAGAGACAGAGTGGGAGAGAGAAAGAGAGAGACAGAATGGGGGAGAGAGAGAGTGAGAGACAGAGTGGGAGAGAGAAAGAGAGAGACAGAGTGGGGGAGAGAGAGAGTGAGTGGGAGAGAGAGAGAGAGTAGGAGAGAGAGAGAGAGAGTGAGTGGGAGAGAGAGAGAGTAGGAGAGAGAGAGAGAGTGAGTGGGAGAGAGAGAGAGAGAGTAGGAGAGAGAGAGAGTGGGAGAGAGAGACAGAGTGGGAGAGAGACAGAGTGGGAGAGAGAAAGAGAGAGACAGAGTGGGAGAGAGAGAGTGAGTGGGAGAGAGAGACAGACAGAGTGGGAGAGAGAAAGAGAGAGAAAGAGTGGGAGAGAGAAAGAGAGAGACAGAGTGGGAGAGAGAAAGAGAGACAGAGTGGGAGAGAGAAAGAGAGAGACAGAATGGGGGAGAGAGAGAGTGAGAGACAGAGTGGGAGAGAGAAAGAGAGAGACAGAGTGGGGGAGAGAGAGAGAGAGTGAGTGGGAGAGAGAGAGACAGAGACAGACAGAGTGGGAGAGAGAGAGAGAGAGTGAGTGGGAGAGAGAGAGGGAGAGTGGGAGAGAGAGAGTGAGTAGGAGAGAGAGAGAGTGAGTGGGAGAGAGAGAGACAGACAGACAGAGTGGGAGAGAGAGAGAGACAGAGTGGGAGAGAGAGAGAGACAGACAGAGTAAGAGAGAGAGAGAGAGAGAGACAGAGTGGGAGAGAGAGAGAGACAGAATGGGAGAGAGAGAGAGAGACATAGTGGGAGAGAGAGACAGAGTGGGAGAGAGACAGAGTGGGAGAGAGAAAGAGAGAGACAGAGTGGGAGAGAGAGAGAGTGAGTGGGAGAGAGAGACAGACAGAGTGGGAGAGAGAAAGAGAGAGACAGAGTGGGAGAGAGAAAGAGAGAGACAGAGTGGGTGAGAGAGAGAGTGAGAGACAGAGTGGGAGAGAGAAAGAGAGAGAGACAGACAGAGTGGGAGAGAGAGAGACAGAGAGGGAGAGAGAGAGAGAGAGACAGAGTGAGAGAGAGAAAGAGAGACAGAGAGGGAGAGAGACAGAGACAGAGTGAGAGAGAGAAAGAGAGAGACGGAGTGGGAGAGAGAGAGAGAGTGAGTGGGAGAGAGAGAGAAAGAGACAGAGTGGGAGAGAGAAAGAGAGAGACAGAGTGGGGGAGAGAGAGAGAGAGTGAGTGGGAGAGAGAGAGACAGAGACAGACAGAGTGGGAGAGAGAGAGAGAGAGTGAGTGGGAGAGAGAGAGAGAGTGGGAGAGAGAGAGAGAGTGAGTCGGAGAGAGAGAGAGAGTGAGTGGGAGAGAGAGAGACAGACAGACAGAGTGGGAGAGAGAGAGAGACAGAGTGGGAGAGAGAGAGAGACAGACAGAGTGAGAGAGAGAGAGAGGGACAGAGTGGGAGAGAGAGAGAGACAGAATGGGAGAGAGAGAGAGAGACAGAGTGGGAGAGAGAGACAGAGTGGGAGAGAGACAGAGTGGGAGAGAGAAAGAGAGAGACAGAGTGGGAGAGAGAGAGAGTGAGTGGGAGAGAGAGACAGACAGAGTGGGAGAGAGAAAGCGAGAGACAGAAAGAGAGAGACAGAGTGGGAGAGAGAAAGAGAGAGACAGAATGGGGGAGAGAGAGAGAGAGAGACAGAGTGGGAGAGAGAGAGACAGAGATGGAGAGAGAGAGAGAGAGACAGAGTGAGAGAGAGAAAGAGAGACAGAGAGGGAGAGAGACAGAGACAGAATGAGAGAGAGAAAGAGAGAGACGGAGTGGGAGAGAGAGTGAGAGAGAGTGAGTGGGAGAGAGAGAGAAAGAGACAGAGTGGGAGAGAGAAAGAGAGAGACAGAGTGGGGGAGAGAGAGAGAGAGTGAGTGGGAGAGAGAGAGAGACAGAGAGGTAGAGAGAGAGAGAGAGAGTGAGAGAGAGAAAGAGAGAGACAGAGAGGGAGAGAGAGAGAGACAGAGTGAGAGAGAGAAAGAGAGAGACAGAGAGGGAGAGAGAGAGAGACAGAGTGAGAGAGAGAAAGAGAGAGACGGAGTGGGAGAGAGAGAGAGAGAGTGAGTGGGAGAGAGAGAGAAAGAGACAGAGTGGGAGAGAGAAAGAGAGAGACAGAGAGGGAGAGAGAGAGAGACAGAGTGAGAGAGAGGGAGAGAGAGAGAGAGAGACAGAGTGGGAGAGAGGGAGAGAGAGAGAGAGTGAGTGAGAGATCAAGGTCCCATCTCCTTTGGAAGACCATCTCCGGGTGGCCCTGTTCCTGGACGCTCTCGGGGCTCTGTGTCCCACACCCTCCCCCAGTCTTTGTGAGATGTATTGCTTCCATTCCCTTCTTAATCCTCATTCCAAGATCCTTCCTGAACTCCCCTTCTAGAGCGAACAGCCATTCCCGGTCTGTCTCTGTCACTTCCCCTTTAATTGTGTTAGCCGCCTCGATCAGGTCAAACCCCCTCGAGCCTCCTCATCTCCAGGGGAACGTAACCCAACTTTACTCAGTCCCTTCCTCCCAGTGTCGGTTCTGGTCACTCGGTGCTGGATATCCCCCAAGGCCGGAGTGTCGGTGCGGAGGTCCAGAGCTGAGACCGTGGTCATCAAGCAGTCTCCGAATCCAACCCTCGTCCAGGGCTGCGTCACCTGAAGTGGCTGCGATGGGGCCTCCGCAACTGGGCTCGTGTCTCCTGGTTAGGGAGGGGGCCGACTGGATTGGGCTGCCTCCCCTTACTAGCCCATGGACACTCGATCCAGCCCTGGAGTGGTTGCAATTATCCCTCACCTCCCTTCAGGCCGACCCGCCATTAAAATGAGTGGTCACCCAGGTTCACCCATCACCCCCTGCGCTCGCTGACATACATCGGCTCCCGGTCTGGCAACGCCTCGATTTTAAGATTCTCATCCTCCTGTTCAAATCCCTCCAGGGCCTCCTCCCTATCTCTGTAACCTCCCCCAACCCTCCGAGATCTCCGCGCTGCTCCAATTCTGGCCTCTCGCGCATCCCCCGATTTCCATCGCTCCACCATTGGCGGCCGTGCCTTCAGCTGCCTGGGCCCCGAGCTCTGGAATTCCCTCCCTAAACCTCTCCGTCTCTCTCTCTCCTCCTTTAAGACGCTCCTTAAAACCTGCCTCTTTGACCAAGCTTTTGGTCGCCTGTCTGAATATCTCCTTATGTGGCTCGGTGTTAAATTTTGTTTGATAATCGCTCCTGTGAAGCGCCTTGGGGATGTTTTACCGTTAAAGGCGCTATATAAATGCAGGTTGTTACTGATCATCTCACTCACTTCACTACGTATTTTAATTTCTGCTTGTTGCTGTCGTTTAATAATTCCAGGACTGTGCCAACTGCCCGGTCTGCCAATCTCTTGCCATTCTCTGCCAGCTTCTCCAAGAACACCAACGTTGCGTCGTCCTCAGGCGGGGACTGTTGTGTGTCTGATTCTCCGTGACAGGAGACAGTTTCTACAAGGACAAACATACACATTCTCAGTCTCTGCAATGGCCCAGGTACACACGGTTAACTCCTGTAATAGTTCCCATGCACACCATTCATTTCTGTCGAAACATAGGATCGGGAGAAGGCCATTCAGCCCCTCGAGCCTGTTCCGTCGTTCAGTTAGATCATGGTTGATCTGCACCTCAACTCCATCTACCCGCCTTTGATCCGTATCCCTCGATACCCTCACCCAACAAAAATCTATCTTGAAAGATCCAATTGACCCCCGGCCTCAACAGCTTTTTGGGGGAGAGAGTTCCAGATTCCCACTCCCCTTTGTGTGAAGAAGTGCTTCCCGACATCACCCCTGAACGGCCTGGCTCTAATTTTAAGGTTCTGCCCCCTTGTTCTGGACTCCCCCCACCAGAGGAAATAGTTTCTCTCTATCGACCCTATCGAATCCTTTAATCATCTTAAACCCCTCGATTAGATCACCCCTTAATCTTCTACACTCGAGGGAATACAAGCCTAGTCTGTGCAACCTGTCCTCGTAATTTAACCCTTTTAGCCCCGGTATCATTCTGGTGAATCTGCCCTGCACCCCCTCCAAGGCCAATATCTCCTTCCTGAGGTGCGGTGCCCAGAACTGAACGCAGTATCTCCAGAGGGGGTGTGACCAGAGCTCTGAACAGCTCTAACATAACCTCCACCCCTTTGTATTCCAACTCCGTTGAGATAAAGGCCAACATTCCATTGGCCTTTTTGACTATTTTTTGACCTGTCCACTAGCTTTTAGTGATTTGTGTACCTGGACCCCTAAATCTCTCTGCTCATCCACAGATGCTAGTCTCTCCTCCCTTGTCCAGCTCTGTGGAATGCCCTTCCTGAGTTCCAATATTAGCTATCAAATCACAGCCAGAGCATCTCCAGCAATGGCTCCTCTTCCCGCCCCCTGCACTGTTACCTCTGGAGTCCCCCAAGGATCTATTCTTGCCCCCCTCCTCTTCTACATGCTGCCTCTTGGCGACATCATCCCAAGTAATGGGGTCAGGTTCCGCATGTACTTGACGACACCCAGCTCTACCTCACCACCACCACCTCTCTTGACCCCTCCACTGCCTCGGTATTGTCAGATCATTGTCCGACCTCCAGTCTCAGACAAGACATTATTTCCTCCAACTAAATATTGGGAAGATCGAAGCCATTGTCTTCGTTCCCCTCCACAAACTCCGTTCCCTCGCCACCGACTCCATCCCTCGCTCTGGCCACTGTCTGAGGCTGAACCAGGCCGTTCGCAACCTTGGCGTCCGATTTGACCACGAGGTGAGCTTCCAACTCCAATATCCTCTCCATCACCAAGGCCGCCTACTTCCACCTCCGTAACATCGCCCCTGCCTCAGCCTACCTGCTGCTGAAACCCTCACCCGTGCCTTAGTTACCTCCAGACCGGACTATCCCAATGCTCTCCTGGCCGGCCTCCCATCTCCCACCCTCCATAAACTTCAGCTCATCTGCTCCCACACCAGTGCCCGCTCACCCCTCACCCTTGACTTACATTGGTCCCCGGTTGCCCAGAGTCTCCTGTTTAAATCTCTCCATGTCCTCGCCCCTCCCTATCTCAGTCACCTCCTCCGGCCCTAAAAGCCCAAACTCACTGTTATTCTTAGGGCGGCCTCTTGTCCATCTCCCCATTTTCCCATCACCCGTCCATTGGCGGCCATGTCTTCGGCTCTAATCTCTGAAATTCCCTCCCTAAACCTCTTCGTCTCTCTCTCTCTCTCCTCCTTTAAATCTATCCACATTTATTGCCTCTTGGCCACCAGTAACAGTGAGGGACTTTACTTGAAGTTACCAATGAAAGGTTCGTTGAAGTTATGTCTCAAGACACTTCTTGTTTGGTGTGTCTTTGCGTACTGACCTGTGAGGACAATCAAGGAGAAAGCACTCATGGCCAGACCACAGAGCTGGAGTTTCATTTCCGCAGATGTTATCTTCTTTTGGATCTGAAGAACATAAGAGCATAAGAAATAGGAGCAGGAATAGGCCACTTGGCCCCTCGAGCCTCCTCATGGCTGATCTTCGACCTCAACTCCACTTTCCTGCCCGATCCCCATATCCCTTGATTCCCCTTGAGTCCAAAAATCTATCTATCTCAGCCTTGAATATACTCAACGACTGAGCATCGACAGCCCTCTGGGGTAGAGAATTCCAAAGATTCACAACCCTCTGAGTGAAGAAATTCCTCCTCATCTCAGTCTTAAATGGACGACCCCTTATCCTGAGACTATGCCCCCTAGTTCTAGACTCTCCAGCCAGGGGAATCAACCTCTCAGCATCTACCCCTGTCAAGCCCCCTCAGAATTTTATGTTTCAATGAGATCACCTCTCATTCTTCTAAACTCCAGAGAGTATGGGCCCATTCTACTCAACCTCTCCTCATAGGACAACCCTCTCATCCCAGGAATCAATCTAGTGAACCTTCGTTGCACCGCCTCTAAGGCAAGTATATCCTTCCTTGGATAAGGAGACCAAAACTGTACACAGTACTCCAGGTGAGGTCTCACTAAAGCCCTGTGCAATTGTAGTTAGACTCCCTTACTTCCTCTGAAGAGCTAAGAAGATACAGAAATGTTTGATCATCTGGGAACGAATGAGATGCTCCCCAAATATTTTCTACCCTGACGACTAGAGCAGGTCAGAGGCTGGGTATTCTGTGGCGAGTGACTCACCTCCTGACTCCCCAAAGCCTCTCCACCATCTACAAGGCACAAGTCAGGAGTGTGATGGAATACTCTCCACTTGCCTGGATGAGTGCAGCTCCAGCAACACTCGAGAAGCTCGACACCATCCAGGACAAGGCAGCCCGCTCGATCGGCACCCCATCCACCACCCTAAACATTCACTCCCTTCACCACCGGCACACCGTGGCTGCAGTGTGTACCGTCCACAGGATGCATGTGTCCCACTAAGGGTTGGAATCTGTCCCCTTCGCATAGCCCGCCCCCCCCCCAGGGTTGAGTGGAGTGTCCGTAATGGGTGTTGGAAGTCAGTGTCGCTCGGCCTTGCGTGCATCACAATTCAGACTGGAGAATCTGAGCGAGACAAGCAGCAAGGAGAAGGAGGGCCAATAAAAAGGCTTTTTTGGTGGGACTCATCAAATCCGTGGGCCTGGCCGACCCCTGGCTGATGCTTTTGTGGGCCGGAGAGGAATATCTGAGGTAGCATGGCCTCTAACCGTGAGCAACGTCACGGGAGAGCGTCTAGTACTCCTACTGAAGGGACTCAGCGCACTAGTTCACTACTACACAGGTGCTAGACACACTCACCGACAGTCTTACACACTCGTCCTTACCTTGAAAGGAAGGATGGAAGAAAGAGAGAAAGAGAAGGAAAAGAAAGAGAAAAAGAGGGAGAGAAAGGGAGAAAGAAAGAGTAAAAGAAAGAGGGAAAGAAAGAGAGAATGAAAGGAAGAAAGAGAGAGAGAAAGGGAATCAGAAAGAGTAAAAGAAAGAGAGAGGAGAGAGAGAAGGAGAAAGAGAGAAGGAGGGAGAAAGGGAGACAAAAAGAGAGAAAGAAAAAAGGAAAGAAGGAAAAAAGAGAGTAAGAGAGAGAAAAGGGGAAAGAGAGAGAGAAAGGGAATCAGAAAGAGTAAAAGAAAGAGAGAGAAGGAGAGAGAGGAGAAGGAGAAAGAGAGAAGGAGAAGGAAAAGAAAGGAAAAAGAGGGAGAGAAAGGGAGAAAGAAAGAGTAAAAGAAAGAGAGAAAGAAAGAGAGAACGAAAGGAAGAAAGAGAGAGGGAAAGAGAAAGAATGAGGGAAAGAAGGAAAAAAGAGAGAAAGAGAGAGGGAAAAAGGGAAAGAGAGAGAGAAAGGGAATCAGAAAGAGTAAAAAAAGGAGAGAGAGGAGAAGGAGAAAGAGAGAAGGAGAGAGAAAGGGAGACAAAAAGAGAGAAAGAAAGAGGGAAAGAAGGAAAAAAGAGAGAAAGAGAGAGGGAAAAAGGGAAAGAGAGAGAGAAAGGGAATCAGAAAGAGTAAAAGAAAGAGAGAGAAGGAGAGAGAGGAGAAGGAGAAAGAGAGAAGGAGAAGGAAAAGAAGGAGAAAAAGAGGGAGAGAAAGGGAGAAAGAAAGAGTAAAAGAAAGAGAGAAAGAAAGAGAGAACGAAAGGAAGAAAGAGAGAGGGAGAAAGAAAGAGGGAAAGGAGGAAAAAAGAGAGAAAGAGAGAGGGAAAAAGGGAAAGAGAGAGAGAAAGGGAATCAGAAAGAGTAAAAGAATGAGAGAGAGGAGAAGGAGAAAGAGAGAAGGAGAAGGAAAAGAAAGAGAAAAAGAGGGAGAGAAAGGGAGAAAGTAAGAGTAAAAGAAAGAGAGAAAGAAAGAGAGAACGAAAGGAAGAAAGAGAGAGGGAAAGAGAAAGAAAGAGGGAAAGGAGGAAAAAAGAGAGAAAGAGAGAGGGAAAAAGGGAAAGAGAGAGAGAAAGGGAATCAGAAAGAGTAAAAGAAGGAGAGAGAGGAGAAGGAGAAAGAGAGAAGGAGAGAAAAAGGGAGACAAAAAGAGAGAAAGAAAGAGGGAACGAAGGAAAAAAGAGAGAAAGAGAGAACGAAAGAGAGAAAGAAAGAGCGAGAGGGAGAAAAAGAGAAAGAGAGAGAGTGAAAGAGAGAAAGTTTGTCAGAGGAGAGAGTGCTTCAATCAGCCAAGACCGAATCCTACTATCTGTAAATAAATGATTGAGATCAATATTGGTTAATAAATTTCAGTCAAAACTTTGGACCATTGGAATAACCCACAAAGTTCTCTCTTATTAAATATCTCAGCAAAATAATAGTTTCGGAATCACAGAAAACACTTACCCAAAGTTCTGGTGCTTTGACCCAGTGTGAGATTTCAGTCTTCGCTTCCCACTTTTATGTAAAATTCTTGCAATGATAATTAGTTTTAATTTATTATAATTGTGCTACAGGGAACGCCTGGCTCACATCTGTCTGAGATGCGAAATATCTCTCCACATATTGCTTAACCAGAGTGAGTCAGGTCGTGTTGTCGATAAACAAATATCATGCCACACTGAGTTAACCGTAGCTGTGACTTAAGTAAGACTCTTTAGGGTCTGGAGGCCTCACAACAGATTGTGAACTGGGGACCTTCCTCCCCTCTCTCTCAAGGTGTCAGCCGAGGCTCATTGGGGACCACTCTCGTCTCTGAGTCAGAAGATTGTGGGTTCGAATCCCACTCTACGTATTTAAGCACATAGTCCAGGCTGTCGCTGCCAGAACCGAAGGAGTGCTGGTGCCATCTTTCGGATGAGATCTTAACAAGGTCCCGTCTGCCCTCTGCAGGTGAATGTAAAAGATACCACGGGCGCTCTTTCGAAGAAGAGCAGGGGGTGTCCTGGGGCCAATATTTATCCCTCAACCAACATCACTAAAAAAGCAGATGATCTGGTCATTTATCAATACGCTGTTTGTGGGATCTTGCTGTGCGCAAATTGGCTTCTGCGTTTCCTACATTACAACAGTGAATGCACGTCATTGGCTGTAAAGCCCTTTGGGACGTCCTGAGGTGGTGAAAGGCGTTATATAAATGCAAGGCTTTCTTTGTTCTCTTTTTAAAAATATTTCGGACCTCGGTACCTCATTAAAGACACACAAAATCCCGTCCTACTGTTCTGGGCATTCCTTGGGGGAAAGCGCACCCGAAATATGTTAAACTTTGATTGAAAACTTAATTCTTGATTCTCCGGACAACATCCAGGCTTGCACTAATAAGTGTGAAGTAATATTCGTGCCAGACAAGTGCCAGGCAATGACCATCTCCAACAAGAGAGAGTCTAACCACCTCCCCTTGACATTCAACGGCATTACCATCGCCGAATCCCCCACCATCAACATCCTGGGGGTCACCATTGACCAGAAACTTAACTGGACCAGCCATATAAAAACTGTGGCAACGAGAGCAGGTCAGAGGCTGGGTATTCTGCGGCGAGTGACTCACCTCCTGACTCCCCAAAGCCTTTCCACCATCTACAAGGCACAAGTCAGGAGTGTGATGGAATACTCTCCATTTGCCTGGATGAGTGCAGCTCCAACAACATTCAAGAAGCTCGACACCATCCAGGACAAAGCAGCCCGCTTGATTGGCACCCCATCCACCACCCTAAACATTCACTCCCTTCACCACCGCCGCACTGTGGCTGCAGTGTGCACCATCCACAGGATGCACTGCAGCAACTCGCCAAGGCTTCTTCGACAGCACCTCCCAAACCCGCGACCTCTACCACCTAGAAGGAGAAGGGCAGCAGGCGCATGGGAACAACACCACCTGCACGTTCCCCTCCAAGTCACACACCATCCCGACTTGGAAATATATCGGCCGTTCCTTCATCGTCGCTGGGTCAAAACCCTGGAACTCCCTTCCTAACAGCACTGTGGGAGAATCTTCACCACACGGACTGCAGCGGTTCAAGAAGGCGGCTCACCACCACCTTCTCAAGGGGCAACTAGGGATGGGCAATAAATGCCGGCCTCGCCAGCGACGCCCACATCCCAAAAACGAATTTTTAAAAATAAATGGAAGTATTCCAGTGTCGCCAAAGCATGTAGGAGATTTGAGGTCGGACAGGGCAGGGATTGGACCATGGAGGATCTGGAAAATCACCACAAGGATTTAAAGCCAATTCACCGTCGCAGTTGAAGTTGTCCAGGACTGGAGGGAGAGGGATGGAAACAGGAGGCTAATACGTGCAGGAAGGACTGACCGTTCCAAATAAGATAAAGGTGAGAAAGAACAATTGATCCAGGAGTAGGTTGGTACCTGATGCTTTTATTTGGACATTTCACGGAGGTACATTGAAGACAATACATTAAGTACTCAGCTGGATCGTCTGCTTCTGCACTGCCGACATGCCAGAACTGAAAATCTCGCCAATTATTACTGTCCAACAGCTGCGAAAAGGACTTGTCAAATTTGCGAGAGAACTTATGGAATAGAATCGTAGAATGATACAGCACGGAAAGAGGCCATTCAGCCCATCGTGCCTGTGCCGGCTCTTTGAAAGAGCTGTCCAATTTGTCCCACTCCCCCCCTGCTCTTCTCCCCTTATCCCTGCAAATCGTTCCTTTTCAAGTATTTATCCAATTCCCCTTTTGAAAGTTATTATTGAATCTGCTCCCACCGCCCATTCAACGCAGGTTCCAAAACTCAATGGGTGCTTGTTCTGAATGGGCTCTGTGGGCCTCACTCTCGCCTCTGAGTCAGAAGGTCGTGGGCTCGAGCCCCCACTCCAGGACTTGAGCCCCATAATCCCAGGCCGACGCTCCCAGTGCCAGTGCTGAGGGAGCGCTGCGCTGTCGGAGGTGCCGTCTTTCGGATGAGACGTTAAACTGAGGCCTCCAACCCCATCTACCCTCTCAGGTGGACGTAAACGATCACATGGAGGAATGGAAAAAGAGCAGAGGGGGGTTCTCCTGGTGTCTTGGGTCAATATTTATCCCTCAAGCAAAACCATCAAGAAAATAAAACAGGTAATTTCTATCACTTGTTGTTTGTGGGATCTTGCTGTGCGCAAATTGGCTGCTGCGTTTCCCACATTACGGCAGGTCCAAAGTAATTCACTGGCTGTAAGCTTATCTGAGCATACGATAAGGTGATGCACAAACTCAAGGGTAACATAAGTATGTAGGGGAGTGAGGTTAAAACACTGAAAACTTTGCTGTTCTGCCCAAATTGTTCCAGGTCGCAGGCGGTTTGAAGACGCCATGGATTTGCGGGCGGCCCTGGGGCATTACCCACTCTGCCTTCCTCCGTAATTGAGCAGTCGAATGATTTTCTGGCGCAGATTTCGGAAAAACTTACTGCAACGAGAAAAGGGGAGAAAGGGTGAGGGAGTTCTGACTGAACGTAGGGGCAGAGGGAGACAAGGATGGGGAGGAGAATGGACAGAAGTGAGAAAGAAAGAGGGAAGGAGCACGGTCTTTCTGCCCTGTCTCTGTGGGACGCACCCAGACCGATGGGGAGAGGGGTGTCCTTTCTCTGACAGGTTTACACGTTAACTTATCGAGACGCACTTACTCCAGGAGTAGTGCTGAACTAGCCAAGGATGAAGGTGAAAGATGAACTCCCAATTTAGCCGACCAACATGGAGCAACAACCAACAAAACCAATTAGAATAGTGAATTACAGTAGTCAGAACCGTGAAGGACAAGACTGAGGGAATCCTGGTCAAACAGGATTCGAGTCAAACTCCACCCTGAATCTCCACTTCTGGAACATAGAAACATAGGAACAGGAGGAGGCCATTCAGCCCCTCGTGCCTGCTCCGCCATTTGATAAGATCATGGCTGATCTGTGATCTAACTCCATATACCTGCCTTTGGCCCATATCCCTTAATACCTTTGGTTGCCAAAAAGCTATCAATCTCAGATTTAAATTTCGCAATTGAGCTAGTATCAATTGCCGTTTGCGGAAGAGAGTTCCAAACTTCTACCACCCTTTGTGTGTAGAAATGTTTTCTAATCTCACCCCTGAAAGGTCTGGCTCTAATTTTTAGACTGTGCCCCCTACTCCTAGAATCCCCAACCAGCGGAAATAGTTTCTCTCTATCCACCCTATCCGTTCCCCTTAATATCTTATAAACTTCGATCAGATCACCCCTTAACCTTCGAAACTCCAGAGAATACAACCCCAATTTGTGTAATCTCTCCTCGTAACTTAACCCTTGAAGTCCAGGTATCATTCTAGTAAACCTACGCTGCACTCCCTCCAAGGCCAATATCTCCTTCCGAAGGTGCGGTGCCCAGAACTGCTCACAGTACTCCAGGTGCGGTCTAACCAGGGTTTTGTATAGCTGCAGCATAACTTCTGCCCCCTTGTACTCCAGTCCTCTGGATATAAAGGCCAGCATTCCATTAGCCTTATTGATTATTTTCTGCACCTGTTCATGACACTTCAATGATCGATGTACCTGAACCCCTAAGTCCCTTTGGACATCCACTGTTTTTAACTTTTTACCATTTAGAAAGTACCCTGTTCTATCCTTTTTTGATCCAAAGTGGATGACCTCACATTTGTCTACACTGAATGGTCACTGAGTTACAAGAAGGAGAAAAAGGATTTGCATTTATATAGCGCCTTTCACGACCTCAGGACGTCCCAAAGCGCTTTACAGCCAATGAAGTACTTTTTGAAGTGTAGTCACTGTTGTAATGTAGGAAACGTAGCAGCCAATTTGCGCACAGCAAGATCCCACAAACAGCAATGTGATAAATGACCAGATCATCTGTTTTTTTAGTGATGTTCGTTGAGGGATAAATATCGGCCCCAGGACACCGGGGAGAACTCCCCCTGCTCTTCTTCCAATAGTGGCCGTGGGATCTTTTACATCCACCTGAGAGGGCAGACGGGGCCTCGGTTTAACGTCTCATCCGAAAGACGGCACCTCCGACAGTGCAGCACCCTCTCAGTATCGGCGCTGGGAGCATCAACCTGGATTATGAGGCTCAAGTCTCTGGAGTGGGGGCTCGAACTCACGACCTCCTGACTCGGAGGCGAGAATGCGACCCACTGACATTCAACAACTGGAGGCATCGCAGAGAAGAGTCCACCAGTCCGATTCCCGGTGTCAGGGGGACTGAGATTTAAGGAAAGACTGGGGAGACCTAGATGGGGTAGGAGGGATACTCCCTTCGGGCATTAGCGATAAACGGGGAGGGGTAGCGTATCGAGCTCCCGTTATACGCCTGGCGCAATATTCGGCTCGATTGACTTCACTGCAGCTGAATATCGGGCCAGGCCTGTAACGGGCGGCCAAAGAGATTCTGCCCATTTTGAACTAAGCCCCCAGGCATCTCAACCTGTGAAGGGGTGATCTTATAGAGGGATACAAGAGAAGGAAGGGGATAGGATCAAGTTAAAACAAAACAGTACTTTCAAATCAAACGGTGGCGATAGAACAATAGGACATGGGTTTAAATTAGTTCAATATATATATTAACGCCCTGGACTTGGGTATAAGGGGCACCATATTAAAATTTTGCAGATGACACAAAATTCGGAAGTGTGGAGGATAGTAAAAGACCTCAGGAGGGCATTGACTGGTGAAATGGGCAGACACACGGCAGATGAAATTTAACGCAGAGAAGTGTGAAGTGATACATTTTGGTAGGAAGAATGAGGAGAGGCAATATAAACTAAATGGTACAATTTTCAAGGGGGTGCAGGAACAAAGAGATCCAGGGGTGCACGTACACAAATCTTTGAAGGTGGCAGGACGAGTTCAGAAGCATATGGGATCCTGGACTTGAAAATAGAGGCAGAGAGTACAAAAGCAAGGAAGTTACGCTAAACCTTTACAAAACACTGGTTGGGCCTCAGTTGGAATATTGTGTCCAATTCTGGGCACCGCACTTTAGGAAGGATGTCAAGGCCTTGGAGAGGGTGCAGAGGAGATTTACCAGAATGGTCCCAGGATGAGGGACTTCAGTTATGTGGAGAGACTGGAGAAGCTGGGATTGTTCTCCTTGGAGCAGAGAAGGTTAAGAGGAGATTTAATCGAGGTGTTCAAAATCATGAAGGGTTTTGATAGAGTAAATAAGGAGAAACTGTTTCCAGTGGCAGGAGGGTCGGTAACCAGAGGACACAGATTTAAGGGATCGGGAAAAGATACAGGGGGGAGATGAGGAGAATTTTTTTTACGCAGCGAGTTGTTCTGATCTGGAATGCGCTGCCTGAAAGGGCGGTGGAAGCAGATTCAATAATAACTTTCAAAAGGGGAATTGGATAAATACTTGAAGGGGCAAAATTTGCAGGGCTACGGGGAAAGAGCAGGGGGGGAGTGGGACTAATTGGATAGCTCTTTCAAAGAGCCGGCACAGGCACGATGGGCTGAAGGGCCTCCATCTGTGCTGTAGGATTCCCTGATTCTAAGGGATTCTATATATCGACTGATATCAGGAGACTTTCCTTCCCGCAACTGGAGAGGATTCCCGAATTGAGGAGTTGGGGGAGGGAGGGGCAGGGGGACAATGGAATCAGTTCAGAAGCAACTGGAGGCCGAGAAAGGGGGGAGAGGAGGGGCTTTCGGGTGGGTAGATTAAGAGGGGCCGAATGGCCTTACCGATGCATCATGATCACAAACAGATCCCAAGAATGGCCGGGATGGTCCATTGAAATGCTATTCTCGTCCAGCAGAGGGAGGTGTAATCAGGTTAAGCTTATGGTTCATTTCTGAGATAATGCAGAGGGAGCTTTACTCTGTATCAAACCCCCTGTACCTGCCCTGGGAGTGTTTGATGGGACAGTGTAGAGGGAGCTTTACTCTGTATCAAACCCCCTGTACCTGCCCTGGGAGTGTTTGATGGGACAGTGTAGAGGGAGCTTTACTCTGTATCAAACCCCCTGTACCTGCCCTGGGAGTGTTTGATGGGACAGTGTAGAGGGAGCTTTACTCTGTATCAAACCCCCTGTACCTGCCCTGGGAGTGTTTGATGGGACAGTGTAGAGGGAGCTTTACTCTGTATCAAACCCCCTGTACCTGCCCTGGGAGTGTTTGACGGGACAGTGTAGAGGGAGCTTTACTCTATATCAAACCCCCTGTACCTGCCCTGGGAGTGTTTGATGGGACAGTGTAGAGGGAGCTTTACTCTGTATCTTACCCCCTGTACCTGCCCTGGGAGTGTTTGATGGGACAGTGTAGAGGGAGCTTTACTCTGTATCTTACCCCCTGTACCTGCCCTGGGAGTGTTTGATGGGACAGTGTAGAGGGAGCTTTACTCTGTATCTTACCCCCTGTACCTGCCCTGGGAGTGTTTGATGGGACAGTGTAGAGGGAGCTTTACTCTGTATCAAACCCCCTGTACCTGCCCTGGGAGTGTTTGATGGGACAGTGTAGAGGGAGCTTTACTCTGTATCTCACCCCCTGTACCTGCCCTGGGAGTGTTTGATGGGACAGTGTAGAGGGAGCTTTACTCTGTATCTAACCCCCTGTACCTGCCCTGGGAGTGTTTGACGGGACAGTGTAGAGGGAGCTTTACTCTGTATCTAACCCTGTACCTGCCCAGGGAGTGTTTGATGGGACAGTGTAGAGGGAGCTTTACTCTGTATCGAACCCCCTGTACCTGCCCTGGGAGTGTTTGATGGGACAGTGTAGAGGGAGCTTTACTCTGTATCTAACCCTGTACCTGCCCTGGGAGTGTTTGACGGGACAGTGTAGAGGGAGCTTTACTCTGTATCTAACCCTGTACCTGTCCTGGGAGTGTTTGATGGGACAGTGTAGAGGGAGCTTTACTCTGTATCTAACCCCCTGTACCTGCCCTGGGAGTGTTTGACGGGACAGTGTAGAGGGAGCTTTACTCTGTATCTAACCCCCTGTACCTGCCCTGGGAGTGTTTGATGGGAAGGTGTAGAGGGACCTTTACTCTGTATCTAAACCTGTACCTGCCCTGGGAGTGTTTGATGGGACAGTGTAGAGGGAGCTTTACTCTGTATCTAACCCCCTGTACCTGCCCTGGGAGTGTTTGATGGGACAGTGTAGAGGGAGCTTTACTCTGTATCTAACCCCCTGTACCTGCCCTGGGAGTGTTTGATGGGACAGTGTAGAGGGAGCTTTACTCTGTATCTAACCCCCTGTACCTGCCCTGGGAGTGTTTGATGGGACAGTGTAGAGGGAGCTTTACTCTGTATCTAACCCCCTGTACCTGCCCTGGGAGTGTTTGATGGGACAGTGTAGAGGGAGCTTTACTCTGTATCTAACCCCCTGTACCTGCCCTGGGAGTGTTTGATGGGACAGTGTAGAGGGAGCTTTACTCTGTATCAAACCCCCTGTACCTGCCCTGGGAGTGTTTGATGGGACAGTGTAGAGGGAGCTTTACTCTGTATCAAACCCCCTGTACCTGCCCTGGGAGTGTTTGATGGGACAGTGTAGAGGGAGCTTTACTCTGTATCAAACCCCCTGTACCTGCCCTGGGAGTGTTTGACGGGACAGTGTAGAGGGAGCTTTACTCTATATCAAACCCCCTGTACCTGCCCTGGGAGTGTTTGATGGGACAGTGTAGAGGGAGCTTTACTCTGTATCTTACCCCCTGTACCTGCCCTGGGAGTGTTTGATGGGACAGTGTAGAGGGAGCTTTACTCTGTATCTTACCCCCTGTACCTGCCCTGGGAGTGTTTGATGGGACAGTGTAGAGGGAGCTTTACTCTGTATCTTACCCCCTGTACCTGCCCTGGGAGTGTTTGATGGGACAGTGTAGAGGGAGCTTTACTCTGTATCAAACCCCCTGTACCTGCCCTGGGAGTGTTTGATGGGACAGTGTAGAGGGAGCTTCACTCTGTATCTCACCCCCTGTACCTGCCCTGGGAGTGTTTGATGGGACAGTGTAGAGGGAGCTTTACTCTGTATCTAACCCCCTGTACCTGCCCTGGGAGTGTTTGACGGGACAGTGTAGAGGGAGCTTTACTCTGTATCTAACCCTGTACCTGCCCAGGGAGTGTTTGATGGGACAGTGTAGAGGGAGCTTTACTCTGTATCGAACCCCCTGTACCTGCCCTGGGAGTGTTTGATGGGACAGTGTAGAGGGAGCTTTACTCTGTATCTAACCCTGTACCTGCCCTGGGAGTGTTTGACGGGACAGTGTAGAGGGAGCTTTACTCTGTATCTAACCCTGTACCTGTCCTGGGAGTGTTTGATGGGACAGTGTAGAGGGAGCTTTACTCTGTATCTAACCCCCTGTACCTGCCCTGGGAGTGTTTGACGGGACAGTGTAGAGGGAGCTTTACTCTGTATCTAACCCCCTGTACCTGCCCTGGGAGTGTTTGATGGGAAGGTGTAGAGGGACCTTTACTCTGTATCTAAACCTGTACCTGCCCTGGGAGTGTTTGATGGGACAGTGTAGAGGGAGCTTTACTCTGTATCTAACCCCCTGTACCTGCCCTGGGAGTGTTTGATGGGACAGTGTAGAGGGAGCTTTACTCTGTATCTAACCCTGTACCTGCCCTGGGAGTGTTTGATGGGACAGTGTAGAGGGAGCTTTACTCTGTATCTAACCCCCTGTACCTGCCCTGGGAGTGTTTGATGGGACAGTGTAGAGGGAGCTTTACTCTGTATCTAACCCCGTGTATACTCCACACTATATTGCTCCAATAGTAAATGATTGTTCTGATTATTTACTGCTCTGTGTTCCATAATTCTGCAGCGACCATCTTCGAGTGAGCTACGTTGTCGATCCCAGTTGGAATATTTGAGAGAAGAACTTTAAAATGTAGTGCGGAACGACAAGATCTGACCAGCTCCCTGTTGACCTCACACCTCCTGACGTCGGAACAGGAGGAGGCCATTCAGCCCCTTGAGCCTGTTCCGCCATTCGATCAGATCACGGCTGATCTGTAGCTCAACCC
>NC_090366.1:11575387-11642887 GCF_035084215.1 Heptranchias perlo | reverse complement strand
GGAGATGAGGAGAATGTTTTTTACGCAGCGAGTTGTTCTGATCTGGAACGCGCTGCCTGAAAGGGCGGTGGGAGCAGATTCAATAATAACTTTCAAAAGGGGAATTGGATAAATACTTGAAAGGGAAAAATTTGCAGGTCTACGGGGGAAAGAGCAGGGGGGGAGTGGGACTAATTGGATAGTTCTTTCAAAGAGCCGGCACAGGCACGATGGGCCGAACGGCCTCCTTCTGTGCTGTAAGATTCTATGACACGGTTAAGGAGAATTTATTGCAATGCCTCGGAAGCGGCAGGAGGGGGAGAAATCCTGTCGAGGCCGGAGTCAGGCTGCGAATGGGGCCTTTAAAAGGGGGCAACAACATGGCTGGAGGGAGAAGGGAATTTGGGAAAGAAGGATGGAGGGAACGAGCGTCAAAGATCGGGGAGAGGAGCCAGTGTAACCTCCTAACGCAGATGGGGAGATGGAAGGCGGTTCGTTTGGGGGTCAGGGGTCGCGACCTGCCAAGCCTGTGGCGTGCACTCTGTAGACTCTGAGAGTCTAACCACCTCCCCTTGACATTCAACGGCATTACCATCGCCGAATCCCCCACCATCAACATCCTGGGGGTCACCATTGACCAGAAACTTAACTGGACCAGCCACATAAATACTGTGGCCACAAGGGCAGGTCAGAGGCTGGGTATTCTGCGGCGAGTGACTGACCTCCTGACTCCCCAAAGCCTTTCCACCATCTACAAGGCACAAGTCAGGAGTGTGATGGAATACTCTCCACTTGCCTGGATGAGTGCAGCTCCAACAACACTCAAGAAGCTCAACACCATCCAAGATAAAGCAGCCCGCTTGATTGGCACCCCATCCACCACCCTAAACATTCACTCCCTTCACCACCGGCGCACCGTGGCTGCAGTGTGTACCATCCACAGGATGCGCTGCAGCAACTCGCCAAGGCTTCTTCGACAGCATCTCCCAAACCCGCGACCTCTACCACCTAGAAGGACAAGAGCAGCAGGTACATGGGAACAACACCACCTGCACGTTCCCCTCCAAGTCACACACCATCCCGACTTGGAAATATATCGGCCGTTCCTTCATCGTCGCTGGGTCAAAATCCTGGAACTCCCTTCCTAACAGCACTGTGGGAGAACCTTCACCACACGGACTGCAGCGGTTCAAGAAGGCGGCTCACCACCACCTTCTCAAGGGGCAATTAGGGATGGGCAATAAATGCCGGCCTTGCCAGCGACGTCCACATCCCATGAACGAATAATAAAAAAGACCGGGGCAGGAGTAAAGTCAACAATCTCAGCAGAGCTGCCAAGGTAAGCTCCCTGCTCCCCACCTTGACCCTACCTTGTCTCGTCGGCCTTGCGGAGAGGTCAAGAGGTGAAAGTGGAATCCGGCAGTGGGGACTGAAAGCTCCTCAGAGGTCAGGCCACCCCCCCTCTGGGGTCCCCGAGCCTGCGGCCTCAGCTCTCTGAAGGGATCCTTGATCTGAAGATGTTGGAAGGAGCATCGCCTTCACACACTGGAGGCACCGAGGGACATCGTGGAGAGCTTGAGACCGAGAGCAGGTGGTGACGCGGTCAATTCCAACCCCGTCCTCGGTGCCAACGTCAGGGAAGGCCTCAACACGACCCTGGAACATTGGGTTACCAACCCTCCAGGATCGGCCTGGAGTCTCCAGGGATTAAAGACTAAACTCCAGGACTCTGCTCCAAGCAAAAATCCAGGAGGAACGTCATGGAGGCGGAGCACCTCGAGGATGGACATGTCAAGCAACCAATGGCGGGAGGGTGGGGGCGGGACATTTGGAGGGAGGCGATTGTGTGATGGAACCTCCAGTAATTTGGAATAGGAGGTGGGACGGGGTGTTAAACAAGGGGAGGCCCATTCACTAAGGCCTGCTTTTCACCTGGCAACAAAAGTTAAAATTGCCCCTCATGTTCTCACCCTTGCGTTCAAATCCCTCCATGGCCTTGTCCCTCCTCAGACAGATCCGAGTATTTTGTCAATGGGGAGAAGCTTGGAAGAGTGGAGGTCCAAAGTGATTATGGGGTCCAGGTACACAGATCACTAAAATATAGTGGCAGGAAAAATCAAAGAGCAAGTTATTATCTTAAAGGCGAGAAACTGGAAAGTACTGCAGTACAAAGGGATCTGGGGGTCCTGGTGCAAGAAAATCAAAAAGTTAGCATGCAGGTGCAGCAGGTGATCAAGAAGGCCAACGGAATGTTGGCTTTTATTGCTCGGGGGATAGAATATAAAAACAGGGAGGTATTGCTGCAGTTATATAAGGTATTGGTGAGACCGCACCTGGAATACTGCATACAGTTTTGGTGTCCACACTTAAGAAAAGACATACTTGCTCTCGAGGCAGTACAAAGAAGGTTCACTCGGTTAATCCCGGGGATGAGGGGGTGGACATATGAGGAGAGGTTGAGTAGATTGGGACTCTACTCATTGGAGTTCAGAAGAATGAGAGGCGATCTTATTGAAACATATAAGATTGTGAAGGGGCTTGATCGGGTGGATGCGGTAAGGATGTTCCCAAGGATGGGTGAAACTAGAAATAGGGGGCATAATCTTAGAATAAGGGGCTGCTCTTTCAAAACTGAGATGAGGAGAAACTTCTTCACTCAGAGGGTGGTAGGTCTGTGGAATTTGCTGCCCCAGGAAGCTGTGGAAGCTACATCATTAATTAAATTTAAAACGGAAATCGACAGTTTCCTAGAGGTAAAAGGAATTAGGGGTTACGGGGAGCGGGCAGGAAATTGGACATGAATTTAGATTTAAGGTTAGGATCAGATCAGCCATGATCTTATTGAATGGCGGAGCAGGCTCGAGGGGCCGATTGGCCTACTCCTGCTCCTATTTCTTATGTTCTTATGTTCAGGTACAAAGAATAACCAAAAAGGCTAATGGAACATTATAAGAACATAAGAAATAGGAGCAGGAGTAGGCCAATCGGCCCCTCGAGCCTGCTCCGCCATTCAGTAAGATCATGGCTGATCTGATCCTAACCTCAAATCGAAATTCATGTCCAATTTCCTGCCCGCTCCCCGTAAAGAGGGCTAGAATATAAAGGGGAGGAAGTTTTGCTACAGCTGTACAAAGCCCTGGTCAGACCACATCTGGAGCACTGTGTACAGTTCTGGGCACCGCACCTCAATTAATCATTTTAAATCTAAGATCGATAGATTTTTGCTCACCAAGGGATATGGAGCCAGGGCGAGTGGGTGGTTAGGATACAGATCAGCCATGACCTCTTTGAATGGCGGAACAGACTTGAGGGGCTGAATGGCCTCCTCCTGTTCCTATGTAACCTCCTCCAGCCCGACCACCCTCCGAGATCTCTGCGCTCCTCCAATTCCGGCCTCTTGCGCATCCCCCCGATTTCCATCGCTCCACCATTGGCGGCCGTGCCTTCAGCTGCCCGGGCCCCAAACTCTGGAATTCCCTCCCTAAACCTCTCCGCCTCTCTCTCTCCTCCTTTAAGACGCTGCTTAAAACCCACCTCTTTGACCAAGCTTTTGGTCACCTGTCCCTAATATCTCCTTATGGGGCTCGGTGTCAGATTCTGTCTCATTTACGCTCCTGTGAAGAGCCTTGGGACGTTTTACTACGTTGAAGGCGCTATATAAATGCAAATTGTTGTTGGTGAGTGTGAGAGAGAACGTGAGTGTGAGAGAGAAAGTGAGTGTGAGAGACAGAGAGTGCTGATCAACAACAATTTGCATTTATATAGCCCCTTAAACGCTATACAGGAACGATTATCATACATAAAATTTCGCACAGCAAACCAACCCTGGACTTTCCTGTCCTCTCTCTTAGTCTGATCCCACCTAATACTGCACTATTACTTGCTCTAGGGCTATCTTTCTCTCCCAATCCTTTGTGCTCCTTGTTTCTCCTTTCCAATGCGACATCCTGGTGCCTGTCCCCCTGCCAAATTAGTTTAAACCCTCCCCGTGCCCAACACACACACAGCACCAGCGACCCTCCCCACAAGGGCGTTGGTCCCAGCTCCGGCCTGGACGGGTCCCACCTTCCCCAAAAGCTTGGTCACAGCGTTGGGCTTTAGGGAGCGTCTTAAAGGCGGAGAGGTTTAGGGAGGCAATTCCAGAGCTTGGGGGCCCAGGCAGCTGAAGGCACGGCCGCCAATGGTGGAGCGATGGGAGTTGGGTTGGGGGGAGACTGTCCCCTCCCTTTGTTCTGTTTATCAGTTCCGGCACCTTCGATGTGACCCTCTCTCCGCTGACCTGCCGACTCCCGTTAGCAATTTCTGTTACAGTTTTTTCCAACTGCAAACCTGATTGCGATCACTAACCTCGGTGGGCCTGGTAGTTTTGTTGTTTTTCTTTCTCTAAAGTGCCTCAGGCGTCCTCGAGCTCCGTGTAGTCAGTTCCTACCGGTGCTCTCGAATCCTCCTTAATGCTTGCCCTTTGAGTTCGGCTCTCGGTCCAGTCACTGGTCTCCTCAGGCCCCGGTCAAACATCTCCCTCCTCCTCCCTCCCTCTCTCGTCTTGGGGCGTTTGGGGTGGAGTGGGGGGGGGAGAGGCCTGCCTGCGAATGCTTCACATTCCCGGCTGACTGTCACGCTCCTTCCTCTGGCCTTGTGAGGCCCAGGAACGCCGTGTGCTGGTGCCTCGCGGAGGAGTTGGAGCAGATGCTCCTTCGTTCTGGCGTCCCGCCACGAACAAGCTCACCTCCCCCGCAGCACGACAATGGCGGACTCTTAGACTGGGGCCTGAGCAGGCGGAGAGAGTGTGAGTGTGAGAGAGTGAGTGAGAGAGAGGTACAGCCAGTGCGAGAGAGACAGTGAGTGAGAGAGAGGCAGCGAGTATGAGAGAGACAGTGAGTGTGAGAGACAGTGAGTGTGAGAGGGACAGCGAGTGAGAGAGAGAGACGGTGAGTGTGAGAGAGTGAGTGAGAGAGAGACAGCCAGTGTGAGAGAGACAGAGTGAGGGAGAGATGAGTGTGAGAGAATGTGAGTGTGAGAGACAGTGAGTGTGTGAGAGAGAAAATGAGTGTGAGAGAGAAAATAAGTGTTTGAGAGAGAAAGTGAGTGAGAGAAATTAATTGTGAGTGAGTGTGAGAAAGAAAGTGAGTGAGAGAGAAAGCATGGTGAGAGAACGTGAGTGTGAGAGAAAGTAAGTGTGAGAAAGAAAGTAAGTGTGTGAGAGAGAAAGCAAGTGTGAGAGAACGTAAGTGTGAGAGAACGTAAGTGTGAGAGAGAGAAAGTGAGTATGTGAGAAAGTGTGAGAAAGAAAGTAAGTGTGTGAGAGAGAAAGCAAGTGTGAGAGAGACAGCAAGTGTGAGAGAGAAAGCAAGTGTGAGAGAGAAAGCAAGAGTGAGTGTGAGAGAAAGTGAGTGTGTGAGAGAGAATGTAAGTGTGAGAAAGAAAGTAAGTGTGTGAGAGAGAAAGTAAGTGTGTGAGAGAAAGTAAGTGTGTATGAGAGAAAGCATGTGTGAGAGAGAAAGCATGTGTGAGAAAGTAAGTGTGAGAGAAAGTGAGTGTGTGAGAAAGTAACTGTGAGAAAGAAAGTAAGTGTGTGAGAGAGAAAGTAAGTGTGTGAGAGAAAGTAAGTGTGTGTGAGAGAAAGCAAGTGTGAGAAAGTAAGTAAGTGCTTGAGAGAGAAAGTGAGTGAGAGAGAGAAATTAATTGTGAGTGTGAGAAAGAAAGTGAGTGAGAGAGAAAGCATGGTGAGAGTGTGAGAGAAAGTAAGTGTGTGAGAGAGAAAACGAGTGTGAGAGAGAAAATAAGTGTTTGAGAGAGAAAGTGAGTGAGAGAGAGAAATTAATTGTGAGTGAGTGTGAGAAAGAAAGTGAGTGAGAGAGAAAGCATGGTGAGAGAACATGCGTGTGAGAGAAAGTAAGTGTGAGAAAGAAAGTGTGAGAGAGAAAGCTAGTGTGAGAGAGAAAGTAAGTGTGAGAGAGTGAGTGTGAGAGAGAGAAAGTGAGTATGTGAGAAAGAAAGTAAGTGTGTGAGAGAGAAAGCAAGTGTGTGAGAGACAGTAAGTGTGAGAGAGAAAGCAAGTGTGAGAAAGTAAGTGTGAGAGAGTGAGTGTGAGAGAGAGAAAGTGAGTGTGTGAGAGAGAAAGTAAGTGTGAGAAAGAAAGTAAGTGTGTGTGAGAGAAAGTAAGTGTGTGAGAGAAAGTAAGTGTGTGTGAGAGAAAGCAAGTGTGAGAAAGTAAGTGTGAGAGACTGAGTGTGAGAGAGAGAAAGTGAGTGTGAGAGAGAAAGTAAGTGTGAGAAAGAAAGTAAGTGTGTGTGAGAGAAAGTAAGTGTGTGAGAGAAAGCAAGTGTGAGAAAGTAAGTGTGAGAGACTGAGTGTGTGAGAGAGAAAGTGAGTGTGTGAGAGAGAAAGTGTGTGAGAGAGAAAGTAAGTGTGTGAGAGAAAGTAAGTGTGAAAGAGTGAGTGTGAGAGAGAGAAAGCTTAAGCTGGAACCCCGACCGACATCTTAATTTAGACGTAGTGACGGACTCTTAAAGGGACAGGCCAGCTTAGTGGCGGAATGATTACAGTGAGCAAGTACATGGTGGGAAGGTCAGACCAGGGCTCACGCTCTTAAGTTACTTAAAGGCAGATCGAGGTTAGATGTCGGGAGGTGGCTCTTTTCCCAGGCGAGTGTGGGCCTCTGGGGCAGACTGCGGGCTGGTGTGACGGACGCCGATTCGCTGAATCCCTCCGAGTGAGAGCTGGACCTGTTCCTGTCTGGGATGGAGAGGTAGGTGCCTGGTGACATTAATCAGGGCCAGTGTGATCTCCTGGACTAATTCCCCATCGCCTAAGGTGGGGTTTGGGGGGGCCGTAGTCGGGGAGGAAATCCCCAAATTGTTTGTTTTCCCCCAAATTGGCCTGGGTTTTTAGTCTGTCCCCCGAGGCCCCCCGTCTGCCCCTCTCAGGTTGACGTAAAAGATCCCACGGCCATTATTTCGAAGAGTTCTCCCTGGGGCCCAATATTTATACCTCAACCAACATCACTAAAAAAACAGATGATCTGGGTCATTGCTGATTGTGGGATCTTGCTGTGCGCAAACTGGTTGCCGCGTCTCCTACATTACGCTTCAAAAAGTACTTCATTGGCCGTGAAGCGCTTTGGGACATCCTGGGGACATGAAAGGCCCAAGTGTTTCTTTATCCGTCCATTGTGTTCTGCCCCAGGGCAGGTCCTGACTCAAGTCTCGCACCTGAGATTCTTGAGCTGCTCAACTGGGGAAGAGGAGTTGAGATGGTGTCTCGTTGCACGGTTTTCACTTCCTGAGTCCGTTCTCCTAGTTGGGCAGCAAGCAAAGGCCTCAGAGGCCCACGTAACCTTTCAACCCTGACCCAGGGTTGAGTCTCGGGACGGGGGTTTGACTCAGAATGTGCGTTCACCAAACAACATGAGGCGACAAGGAGCATTTGGAGACAATTTCTTTATTGAATCACAGTGTGTGAACATGAACAGTGTCGAGATCCCAAGATCCCAGGGAGAGCAGCAGTTACGCGCGACGTAACTCCGAGTTTTAGAGAGTCGATAAATGGAGAGAGGTTAAAACAGATCATTTGATCCCAGTCCGTCAACTCGATTTTACAGTGAGGGCTTTTGGAATCTGAGCGTCTTGCAATCATTCCCGTTTCCTGTTTAGTTTTAGCGTTGATAATATTGGCAAAAGATTTCCCGCCGATTGCCGGCTCTTATCAGGTACGTTTCCCTCTTCGCTACGACATCGTAAATGCATTCAAAAGAGAAATGGGGGTTTACGATGTCGCCAACGCGCAGCGAGCGGGGGGGGAAATCTTCCCGTTGTGTTTACGATGTCGCCAACGCGCAGCGAGCGGGGGGGGAAATCTTCCCGTTGTGTTTACGATGTCGCTAACACGCAGGGAGCGTAGGGAGTCTTCCCTCCGTCACCAGAAGTTTAATACTGTCCGTAGTAAAGCTTGTATCTGTATTTATTTTAAAGCAGAACGATCATATAATGGATTAGCTGAAACCTGAAGTCAAAATACTCTAAGATTAACCCTTAACCCTCGTACTTTGATGACTCAGTGCACCCTTAACATTGAGGAGCAGAAACGAGTGTGTTTTAACAGGGAGGGTTAGACCGCGCACAACTTATCGAGAACAATGGTTGTCGAGGACATAAACTGCAGAGTGTGACCCCCAATGAAAGAGAAGCAGGGAATGCTGGGGAGCGTCGGTCAGCGGCTGTAAGAGAAAAAGAGAGGTTAACGTTTACGAGTTGAGGAGGGACCGCCCGCCAGGCCCACGTCAGGTGCCGTGATTGCCGAGATCCTGCTCCCTGAGGGAATCAAAGAGGTCGGTGAACTGCTGAGTGACTTTCTGGGCACCGGCTTCAAACCAATCGCGGATCTCCTCCATTCTCTGCCTCAAGAGGTCACGGAGCTGCTCTGCGTTCTCGGAGACCTGCCCCTGCAGGATCTCCGCTTTGGACCTCACCTCCTCCGCGTGCTGGGAGAGAACCTGCTGGATGTTGCCGAAACGTTCCTGGAGCTTCTCGCCCATGGCCTTGGTGTGAGGCTCCAACATCTCCCGGAGGTCGTCCAGGGTTTGGTTGCCCTTGGTCTTCAGGTCCTGGCTGTAGACCTGGAACTTCTTCCTGATCTCCTCACTATCCCTGTTCAGCCTCTTGCGGTACTTCCTCAGGTACAGGTTCAAGCTCTGTCGGAGCTCCCCTGCCTTCTGGTTGGCGATCAACTGGGCCTCTTCGTTGTACAGCAGCAGCATGGAGCGCACTGACACCATGTCATGCTGGAGACGCTCCTGAAGGTGCGAGAGATCGGTGTTGAGCTTTTCAGCATAGGGGCCCAGATTGGTACGCAGGGCATTCAAAGAGACATTCAGCTCGGCCATGCTGTCTGAGATCAGGCTTCTGCGGAGAGAAGGGGGACAGGGTTAGCAACACTAACACGCGGCTACACTGAGCCTTTAACGCAGTAAAACATCCCAAGGCGCTTCGCAGGAGCGATTATCAATCAAAATTTGACACCGAGCCACGTAAGGAGATATTAGGACAGGCGACCAAAAGCTTGGTCAAAGAGGTAGGTTTTAAGGAGCGTCTTAAAGGAGGAGAGAGAGAGGCGGAGAGGTTTAGGGAGGGAATTCCAGAGCTTAGGGCCCAGGCAGCTGAAGGCACGGCCGCCAATGGTGGAGCGATGGAAATCGGGGCCGGAATTGGAGGAGCGCAGAGATCTCGGAGGGTCGTGGGGGCTGGAGGAGGTTACAGAGATAGGGAGGGGGGGGGAACGAGGAGGGCATGGAGGGATTTGAAAACGAGGATGAGAATTTTAAAATCGAGGCGTTCCCGGACCGGGAGCCAATGTAGGTCAGCGAGCACAGGGGGGGCGATGGGTGAACGGGACTCGGTGCGAGTTAGGATACGGGGGGAGCAGAGTTTTGGATGTGCTGAAGTTTGAGGAGGGTGGGAGATACAGCACAAAAACAGGCCATTCGGCCCAACTGGTCCATGCCGGTGTTTATACTCCTCACGAGCCTCCTCCCTCCCTAATCGCCTCTTCCTGCCCTGCCCACTCCGTATCCCTCTATTCCCTTCTCCCTTGTATGTGCATCAAACCTCCCCTTTAAATGTGTCCACGCTATCTGCATCAACCAATCTATGCGGCAGTGAATTCCACAGTCACCATATCCTCAATATGTAGCTTACTTATCGAAAGTCGGATTTAAAGAGGCAACCTTTGGACTTGGGCCAGTAACACAGCGAGGATTTCGAGTGACCTTTGCTCCCTTAACGTTGCATTGTTCCAAAAGTACAGACCAACAAGTCTCTTGAGCATCGTCAATGAGACAAAGAGTCAAGCAAGATAACAATTCGAACCAGGCTCTCAGACAATGTCAGTAACGCCCCATTGTTCCGTCTTTTGTGGCGGCTCTGCTCATCCCAGGCCCTCGGCTAAGTACACGCACAGTAGAGTTACCGGAGCATGGCGACATTAGGGACAGCGGGAGGCCATTCAGCCCCTCGGGCCTGTTCTGCGATTCAATCAGATCACGGCTGATCTGCACCTCAACTCCATCTACCCGCCTTGGTTCCATACCCCCTCGATACCCTCACCCGACAAAAATCTATCGAGCTCAGTTTTGAAAGCTCCAATTGACCCCCAGCGCCCGCAGCCATTTTGGGGGAGAGAGTTCCAGATTCCCACTCCCCTTTGTGTGAGGAAGTGCTTCCCGACATCACCCCTGAACGGCCCGGCTCTAATTTTAAGGTTCTGCCCCCTTGTTCTGGACTCTCCCCCACCAGAGGAAATAGTTTCTCTCTATCGACCCTATCGAATCCTTCAATCATCTCAAACCCCTCGATTAGATCACCCCTTAATCTTCGATACTCGAGGGAATACAAGCCCAGTCTGTGCAACCTGTCCTCGTAATTTAACCCTTTTAGCCCCGGTATCGTTCTGGTGAATCTGCCCTGCACCCCCTCCAAGAGCCAATATATCCTTCCTGAGATGCGGTGCCCAGAACTGAACGCAGTATCTCCAGAGGGGGTGTGACCAGAGCTCTGTACAGCTCTAACATAACTTAGTATTCCAGCCCACTTGAGATAAAGGCCAACATTCCATTGGCCTTTTCAATTATCTCTTGTACCTGTCCGCTAGCTTTTAGTGATTTCTGTACTTGGACCCCTAAATCTCTCTGCTCCTCCACGGTTCCTGGTTTCTCACCATTTAGAAGTTACCCTGATTTGGTCTTTCTTGGGTGCTCCATGCTGGTGTTTATGCTCCACACGAGCCTCCTCCCTCCCTACTTCATCTCACCCTATCACCATATCCTTCCATTCCTTTCTCCCTCATGGGTTTATCCGGCTTCCAAGGGGTCTCAGGATACGGGGTATGCCATTTAGAACCGAGATGAGGAGAAATTCCTTAACTCAGAGGGTGGTGAACCTGTGGAATTCTCTACCACAGAAGGCAGTGGAGGCCAAGTTATTAGATATATTCAAGAAGGAGATAGATATATTTCTTAATGCTAAAGGGATCAAGGGATATGGAGAAAAAGCGGGAACAGGGTACTGAGTTAGACGATCGGCCATGATCATTTTGAAAGGCAGAGCAGGCCCGAAGGGCCGAATGGCCTAATCTTGCTCCCATTTTCGATGTTTCCCCTTAAATCCATCTACACTATTCACCTCAACTACTCCTTGTGGGAATGAGTTCCACATTCTCACCACTCTCTGGGTAAAGAAGTTTCTCCTGAATTCCCGATTGGATTTATTAGTGACTATCTTATATTTATGGCCCCCTAGTTCTGGTCTCCCCCACAAGTGGAAACATTTTCTCTACGTCTACCCTATCGAACCCCTTTCATAATCTTAAAGACCTCTATCAGGTCACCCCTCAGCCTTCTCTTTTCTAGAGAAAAGAGCCCCAGCCTGTTGAGCCTCTCCCGGTAAGTATAACTCCTCAGTTCTGGTATCGTCCTTGTGAATCTTTTGTTTAATCGTGTGCTCGCGATACTCACTGAAATTGCTTGTCCAGCTCGGAACTCTTGATTTCGTTCACCGCTGTCTCTGTGGCCTGGGACACCTGGGTGGCAAAGGCCCAGAAATTCTCGATACCCTCCTCCCATTTCGACTGAGGTTCGCCTCGGAACAGCAGGGACCCCTGCGATCCTGAAAGAAGGAGATTTGGAAACGGGAACGTTAGCCGAGTGGTTTGCGGGACGATTGCCCCCCCCCTTTAGTGGGGAGGGGGGGTGAGGTGGAGTGGGAGCCCGTCTCGAATCGGGCCCGATTTTGTGCCCGCGAAAATTCGTTAAGGTTGATCTCCCCGTGTGGCCGCAGGTTAAGTTAGACACCCGCTCCCCGCCATTGAATGGTCTCTTGTTGTCTTGCGATCGTAAGGCTCGTTGCAGGGAAGGGGTTGGTAAGAGAGTCTTTGAGCTCTTACTGGAGGAGATCTTTAGCAAATAGACTCCATCCCGTTAACACACCCCGATCTGTGGGATCCTCACTGAACTGTGTCAGTGCTGTCGGGACTGGAGGGAGGGGAATGGGGAGGGAATTGGGGGAGGGGAGTTGGGGCAGTGGAGTGGGGTGAGGGAGTGGGGGAGGGGAATGGGAGGAGGGGAGGGAGTGAGGGGAGCAAGTGGAGGGGGGGAGTTGGGAGGGGAGTGAGGAGGGGAGTGGGGTATGAGAGTGGAGGGAGTGGAGTGAGGTGCACGAGTGGAGGAGGGGAGTAGGGAAGAGAGTGGGGAGGGGAGTGGGAGGGGGGAAAGGGGGGAGTGGGGAGGGAAGTGGGGAAGGGAGTGAGGAGGAGAGTGGGAAGGGGAGTGAGGGGGTGAGGGAGTGAGGAGGGGAGTGGGGAGGGGAGTGAGGAGGTGAGTGGCAGTGAGGAGGAGTGGGGAGGGAATGACGGGGGAGTGGGGGTCAGGGGGGAGTGGGAAGTGGGGGTGAGGGAGGGGGAGTTGGGGGGGAGGGAGGGGAGTAAGGGAGGGGGAGTGAGGGGGGAGTGGGGGTGAGGGAGGGGGAGTGAGGGGGAGTGGGAAGAGTGGGTGTGAGGGAGGTGGAGTGATGGAGGTGGAGTGAGGGGAGTGGGGGTTGAGGAAGGGGGAAGGGGAATGGGGTGAGGGAGTGGGGAGGGGAGCGGGGTGAGGGAGTGGGGGAGGGGAGTGGGGGAGGGGAGTGGGGGAGGGGAGTGGGGGAGGGGAGTGAGGTGAGGGAGTGGTGTGGGGAATGGGGAGGTGAATGGAGTGAGGGAGTGGGGAGGGAGTGGAGTGAGGGAGTGAGGAGGGAGTGGGGAGGGGAGTGGGGAGTGGGGTGAGGGGAGTGGGGTGCGGGGAGTGGGGAGGGGAGCGGGGTAAGGGAGTGGGGAGGGGAGTGGGGAGGGAGTGGGGTGAGGGGAGTGGGGAGGGGAGTGGGGTGAGTGGAGTGGGGTGAGTGGAGTGGGGAGGGAGTGGGGTGAGGGGAGTGGGGTGAGTGGAGTGGGGTGAGGGGAGTGGGGAGGGAGTGGGGTGAGGGGAGTGGGGAGGGGAGTGGGGAGGGGAGTGGGGTGAGGGGAGTGGGGAGGGAGTGGGGTGAGGGGAGTGGGGTGAGTGGAGTGGGGTGAGGGGAGTGGGGAGGGAGTGGGGTGAGGAAGTGGGGTGAGGGAGTGGGGTGAGGGGAGCGGGGAGGGGAGTGGGGTGAGGGAGTGGGGTGAGGGAGTGGGGAGGGGAGTGGGGAGGGGAGTGGGGTGAGGGAGTGGGGTGAGGGAGTGGGGTGAGGGAGAGAGGGTGAGGGTGAGAGGGTGAGGGAGAGAGGGTGAGGGAGAGAGGGTGAGGGAGAGAGGGTGAGGGAGTGGGGTGAGGGAGTGGGGTGAGGGAGTGGGGTGAGGGAGTGGGGTGAGGGGAGCGGGGAGGGGAGTGGGGTGAGGGAGTGGGGTGAGGGAGTGGGGAGGGGAGTGGGGAGGGGAGTGGGGTGAGGGAGTGGGGTGAGGGAGTGGGGTGAGGGAGTGGGGAGGGGAGTGGGGTGAGGGGAGTGGGGTGAGCGGAGTGGGGTGAGGGAGTGGGGTGGGAGTGGGGTGAGGGGAGTGGGGAGGGGAGTGGGGAGGGGAGTGGGGTGAGGGGAGTGGGGAGGGGAATGGGGTGAGGGGAGTGGGGAGGGAGTGGGGTGAGGGGAGTGGGGTGAGGGGAGTGGGGTGAGGGGAGTGGGGTGAGGGGAGTGGGGTGAGGGGAGTGGGGTGAGGGGAGTGGGGTGAGGGGAGTGGGGGGAGGGGAGTGGGGGGAGGGGAGTGGGGAGGGAGTGGGGAGGGAGTGGGGTGAGGGGAGTGGGGTGAGGGGAGTGGGGAGGGAGTGGGGAGGGAGTGGGGTGAGGGGAGTGGGGAGGGAGTGGGGAGGGAGTGGGGTGAGGGGAGTGGGGTGAGGGGAGTGGGGAGGGAGTGGGGAGGGAGTGGGGAGGGAGTGGGGTGAGGGGAGTGGGGAGGGAGTGGGGTGAGGGGAGTGGGGTGAGGGGAGTGGGGTGAGGGGAGTGGGGGGAGGGGAGTGGGGGGAGGGGAGTGGGGTGAGGGGAGTGGGGTGAGGGGAGTGGGGAGGGAGTGGGGTGAGGGGAGTGGGGAGGGAGTGGGGAGGGAGTGGGGTGAGGGGAGTGGGGAGGGAGTGGGGTGAGGGGAGTGGGGAGGGGAGTGGGGAGGGAGTGGGGTGAGGGGAGTGGGGAGGGAGTGGGGTGAGGGTGAGGGGAGTGGGGAGGGAGTGGGGAGGGAGTGGGGTGAGGGGAGTGGGGAGGGAGTGGGGTGAGGGAGTGGGGAGGGAGTGGGGTGAGGGAGTGGGGAGGGAGTGGGGTGAGGGGAGTGGGGAGGGAGTGGGGTGAGGGGAGTGGGGAGGGAGTGGGGAGGGAGTGGGGTGAGGGGAGTGGGGAGGGAGTGGGGAGGGAGTGGGGTGAGGGGAGTGGGGTGAGGGAGTGGGGAGGGAGTGGGGAGAGGGGAGTGGGGAGGGAGTGGGGAGGGAGTGGGGTGAGGGGAGTGGGGAGGGAGTGGGGTGAGGGGAGTGGGGAGGGAGTGGGGTGAGGGAGAGAGAGTTACGTTGCATTAACAGCCAGGCAGGAGAGCTTTGTGTTAAAGGGAAGAGGGAGTGGGTTAGCCCAGTGCCCGGGGCCCGGGTGGACGATGGTGGGAGTGGGTTAGCCCAGTGCCCGGGGCCCGGGTGGACGATGGTGGGAGTGGGTTAGCCCAGTGCCCGGGGCCCGGGTGGACGATGGTGGGAGTGGGTTAGCCCAGTGCCCGGGGCCCGGGTGGACGATGGTGGGAGTGGGTTAGCCCAGTGCCCGGGGCCCGGGTGGACGATGGTGGGAGTGGGTTAGCCCAGGGCCCGGGGCCCGGGTGGACGATGGTGGGAGTGGGTTAGCCCAGTGCCCGGGGCCCGGGTGGACGATGGTGGGAGTGGGTTAGCCCAGTGCCCGGGGCCCGGGTGGACGATGGTGGGAGTGGGTTAGCCCAGTGCCCGGGGCCCGGGTGGACGATGGTGGGAGTGGGTTAGCCCAGTGCCCGGGGCCCGGGTGGACGATGGTGGGAGTGGGTTAGCCCAGGGCCCGGGGCCCGGGTGGACGATGGTGGGAGTGGGTTAGCCCAGTGCCCGGGGCCCGGGTGGACGATGGTGGGAGTGGGTTAGCCCAGGGCCCGGGGCCCGGGTGGACGATGGTGGGAGTGGGTTAGCCCAGGGCCCGGGGCCCGGGTGGACGATGGTGGGAGTGGGTTAGCCCAGTGCCCGGGGCCCGGGTGGACGATGGTGGGAGTGGGTTAGCCCAGTGCCCGGGGCCCGGGTGGACGATGGTGGGAGTGGGTTAGCCCAGTGCCCGGGGCCCGGGTGGACGATGGTGGGAGTGGGTTAGCCCAGGGCCCGGGGCCCGGGTGGACGATGGTGGGAGTGGGTTAGCCCAGTGCCCGGGGCCCGGGTGGACGATGGTGGGAGTGGGTTAGCCCAGTGCCCGGGGCCCGGGTGGACGATGGTGGGAGTGGGTTAGCCCAGTGCCCGGGGCCCGGGTGGACGATGGTGGGAGTGGGTTAGCCCAGTGCCCGGGGCCCGGGTGGACGATGGTGGGAGTGGGTTAGCCCAGGGCCCGGGGCCCGGGTGGACGATGGTGGGAGTGGGTTAGCCCAGTGCCCGGGGCCCGGGTGGACGATGGTGGGAGTGGGTTAGCCCAGGGCCCGGGGCCCGGGTGGATGGAATGGGTTTTTTAATATATCAACAACAACTACAATAACCTGCATTTATATCGCGCCTTTAACGTAGTAAAACGTCCCGAGGAGCTTCACAGGAGCGTAAATCAGACAGAATTTAACACCGAGCCACATAAGGAGATATTAGGACAGGTGACCAAAGGCTTGGCCAATGAAGTGGGTTTTAAGGAGCGTCTTAAAGGAGGAGAGAGAGAGAGGCGGAGAGGTTTAGGGAGGGAATTCCAGAGCTCGGGGCCCAGGCAGCTGAAGGCACGGCCGCCAATGGTGGAGCGATGGAAATCGGGGGATGCGCGAGAGGCCGGAATTGGAGGAGCGCAGAGATCTCGGAGGGTTTGTAGGGGGCTGGAGGAGGTTACAGAGATAGGGAAGGGGGGGCGAGGGCCATGGAGGGATTTGAACACGAGGATGAGAATTTTAAAATCGAGGCGTTTCCGGACCGGGAGCCGATGTGGGTCAGCGAGCACAGGGAGGGGTGATGGGTGAACGGGACTCGGTGCGAGTTGGGATACGGGAGGGGGGGCAGCAGACAGAAAGATCGGACGCTGGTTTGCGAAATAATGAATCACAACTGATGTGCTCCCTGAAGGAAGATGTTGAGATCGGGGCCGGGGTGGGGGGAGGGCCGTGAAATGAGTCAGCTTTAACATTCCACCCTCCCTTTGTGCTATCTCTGCGCTGATAGCATCCTGAGCAGATGTTTGCACCGCAGACGATCTACATCTCCTGGAGCCCGGGCTTCTGCAGATTCAGAGAGATAAAAGGGAAAGTGAACGATTGTGAGGCGAAGAGGCCCAGGCAATGGGACGTATCTCAGGGCGGGTCACACATTTTCAAATCCAAAGTTCTCATCTCTGCCACCTTCGCCATTTAATCCGTGATTAAACGAGGTCAGTTCTATTCGCGGTGAGCTGAGCCCTGTTTAGCACCCCCCCTCCCTATCTCTGTAACCTCCTACAACCCTCCGAGATCTCTGCGCTCCTCCAATTCTGGCCTCTTGCGCATCCCCCACGATTTCCATCGCTCCCACCATTGGCGGCCGTGCCTTCAGCTGCCTGGGCCCTAAGCTCTGGAATTCCCTCCCTAAACCTCTCCGCCTCTCTCTCTCCTCCTTTAAGACGCTCCTTAAAACCTCCCTCTTTGACCAAGCTTTTGGTCGCCTGTCCTAATATCTCCTTACGCGGCTCGGTGTTAAATTTTCTCTGATAATCGCTCCTGTGAAGCGCCTTGGGGACGTTTTACTACGTTAAAGGCCCTATATAAATGCAAATTGTTGTTCTAACCTTGATAAATGAGAGTTAAGTATTGGCCAGGTTCTAGCTGCTCGTGTACACACACTAGGAAGAGGGGAGGTACATTTTGGCCTTCACTTGGTGGGGGAGTGCTAATCCTGGGGGGAGCCGATCGCCCGCCTTTTATAAAAGCCGCCTGATCTTTGACCCCATCGAAACTGAGCGCACAGAGCATAAACTAACGGTCTCGTCTCACCGTTTCTCTCACTGTTAAGACGCTCGATCCACCAGGATCGGGGCCATGGCCAGGAATTTCCTCGCACGCCTCCCTCGCCGCTCCGACATAACTCCGTCGCAAGTAATACGGAAGTCCCGCTTACTTGGGGAGACAGGGAAGGCCAATGGACCTCCCTCCCTCACACGCAGCGAGAGGGGGAGATCGTCCCGCTGTGTTTACGATGTCGCTAACACGCAGCGGGAGGGGGGAGATCGTCCCGCTGTGTTTACGATGTCGCTAACACGCAGCGGGAGGGGGGAGATCGTCCCGTTGTGTTTACGATGTCGCTAACACGCAGCGGGAGGGGGGAGATCGTCCCGCTGTGTTTACGATGTCGCTAACACGCAGCGGGAGGGGGGAGATCGTCCCGCTGTGTTTACGATGTCGCTAACACGCAGCAGGAGGGGGGAGATCGTCCCGCTGTGTTTACGATGTCGCTAACATGCAGCGGGAGGGGGGAGATCGTCCCGCTGTGTTTACGATGTCGCTAACACGCAGCGAATGGGCAGGGAAATTGTCCCGAATTCTTGCTTTTTAAAAATCTTGCATTCCGTCCTTTGATTCCACAATAATTCTGAATAAATCTGCCCGCGGAGATACACCTCGAGGATTTGATTGAGACATAAACCACCGGGGATTAAATCACGGCCACTTACCTGCGATTAGCACCAAAGCAAGAACTGCAACCAAAATCTTCATGGTTCCTGTCTGCGAACTGACTGTGGAGAGAGAAAAGGGCAAATTAGGGCAATTTCCGAAAGAGGCGCCTTTAATCCCACGCACACTAGTTAGCGCTGAGTAACCATTAATTTACTCAGAGCCTGTTTAAAATGGCAATTAGTCTCTCAAGCTCCGTTTCCCTGGTTTGCTCCTTTCTTCCTCAAGCTTCTGTGGGTTTGTTGGCTTACCCGATCTGTAGACTCTGTGTCGACTCCGAACTGACTTGGAACGGCCCCTTTTATAGCATTGGAAACAGACTGTCAGCAAAGTTTACTTCAGGTTAATGAGCAAGTTCTGACAGCTTCCCAAACAGTACCCTCCCACCCACTACCACCTCCCCCATTCCCCCCGACACACACACACCCTTCTTCCCCTTTGGCTTTCTCCGCTATGTGCGTGTTTATTTTATAAATTAATCCTCTTGTCCCTTTTTGATCTCTGCGGAACCAGTATTGGCCCCTGGTCTGGCAGAACTACAGGATCTGATAGTCCCTTTCTCAATGGTTACTGGCAGTCAGACACACAGCACAAAATGTGCAGGTCTGTTTTGTCCTGTTCAACTTTCTAACACGAATCGTAATAACAAAGTTTATTTGTAACAGCGAATAACATGGGTTCAATAATTCACTCCCGCTCTTTTCTCCTTATTCCTCATTTCTCTCCTTTTTAACTCCCTTTCCCTTTCTCTCTATTTTTTTTCCCTCGCTCTTTAACGCTCCTGTCTTTCTCTCTCTCTCTCTCTCTCCAGAGCACATAATCCAGGCCCCCGCTCCCCGCTGCCCAGTACTGAGGGAGCGCTGCACTGTCGGAGGTTCTGCCTTTCGGACGTTAAACCGAGGGGCCCCCCGCCCCGTCTGCCCCTCTCGGGTGCGACGTTGACGATCCCAAGGCTACTATTGCAAGAAGAGCAGGGGGGGGAAGTTCTCCCCGGGGTCCTGGGGCCAATATTTATCCCTCAACCAACATCATTAAAAAAAAACAGATGATCTGGTCATTAGCACATTGCTGTTTGTGGGATCTTGCTGTGCGCAAATTGGCTGCCTCGTTTCCCACATTACAACAGTGACCACACTTCAAAAAGTATTTAATTGGCCGTAAAGCGCTTTGAGACGTCCTGCGGCTGTGAACTGCGCTATATAAATGCACGTTCTTTCCTCCTCTCTCTTCCACCCTTTCTTTCTCTCGCTCTTTCTCTCCTTTTCTCTCTCCCCCTTTCCTCGTTATTGTCGCCTTCTGGTTCTTGCTGTTTACCTGGGTCTCCCGTCAAAGCTCTGAGGGAATGTGGATCAATCTGGTGAACCTTCGCCCTTATTTATATATAGTTGGAAGCTATTGCTTTTACAGTCGGGTTAAAGGCAGATCAGAGAGTGGTCGTTTGGTTTAATATCCTCCAACTCACAAGACAAAAGTCCAAACTCTCCCATAAAACCAGGCAGTAGCTCTTATCTCTGGTAGCCTGGGACCTTTTGTCTCAGATAAGGCCCCAGAAGGAATTTCGATCCACGAATTTAAACAATGCGAGCCCTCCCGTTGACCTGTTGGAACTGTCTCTGTGTCAGTATCATTCGGAGCCGTCTAAAGGGGGCTGCACTGAGATAAGATGCAATGGGGACGCAGGGCTGGAACAAAGCTCCATTGTACAGCTCCTCAAAAACATTAGAATCAAAGCAGTGGCAGCCAGGCGGAGTGGGAGGGGGCTGGATTCAATTCTCAGACCGAGCTGAGTCAGTGAGGTTGGTTAATTCCTCGCAGGAGGGAGGGGAAAATCCAGCTCCGAACGGTTCCACAGAGGCGTACGAGCAGGGAGATCTCCCCGCCGTGTTTACGATGTCGCTAACACGCAGCGAGCGGGGGAGATCTCCCCGCCGTGTTTACGATGTCGCTAACACGCAGCGAGCGGGGGAGATCTCCCCGCCGTGTTTACGATGTCGCTAACACGCAGCGAGCGGGGGAGATCTCCCCGCCGTGTTTACGATGTCGCTAACACGCAGCGAGCGGGGGAGATCTCCCCGCCGTGTTTACGATGTCGCTAACACGCAGCGAGCGGGGGAGATCTCCCCGCCGTGTTTACGATGTCGCTAACACGCAGCGAGCGGGGGAGATCTCCCCGCCGTGTTTACGAGGTCGCCAACACGCAGCGAGCAGGGGAGATCTTCCCGCCGTGTTTACGATGTCGCTAACACGCAGCGAGCGGGGAGATCTTCCTCGGTGGTGAAAGCAGGATTGCTGATCTCTGTGACGCCTACCAGAGTCGATCAGCCGGTGGACTCTCACTTTCCAGTCTCACAATGGAAGGATGAGCATGTTGCTATGGTAGTTGGGGGGGGGGCAGCAGACACTCCGTGCCTGTGCCCCTGGGTGATTGAGTGCCCTGGGGAAAGCCAGGTAGAGAATTGATTGGAGAGACTGTCACTGCTTTGGTGAACTTATGGATGTATTGGGCAGGTCAGACTAGAAAAAGTTACTTTTGGACTTCTGCCGTTTTAAGTGTGACGCTTGGAGTGTGACAGACAGTGTGTGACAGGCGGTGTGTGACAGGCAGTGTGTGTGACAGGCGGTGTGTGTGACAGACAGTGTGTGACAGACGGTGTGTGACAGGCAGTGTGTGTGACAGGCAGTGTGTGACAGACAGTGTGTGACAGACGGTGTGTGACAGGCAGTGTGTGTGACAGGCGGTGTGTGACAGACAGTGTGTGTGACAGACAGTGTGTGACAGACGGTGTGTGACAGGCAGTGTGTGTGACAGGCGGTGTGTGACAGACAGTGTGTGACAGACGGTGTGTGACAGGCAGTGTGTGTGATAGGCAGTGTGTGACAGTCGGTGTGTGACAGACAGTGTGTGACAGGCAGTGTGTGACAGACGGTGTGTGACAGGCAGTGTGTGTGACAGGCGGTGTGTGATAGGCAGTGTGTGACAGATGGTGTGTGACAGGCAGTGTGTGTGACAGGCGGTGTGTGACAGGCAGTGTGTGTGATAGGCAGTGTGTGACAGACGGTGTGTGACAGACAGTGTGTGACAGGCAGTGTGTGACAGACGGTGTGTGACAGGCAGTGTGTGTGACAGGCGGTGTGTGATAGGCAGTGTGTGACAGACGGTGTGTGACAGACAGTGTGTGACAGGCGGTGTGTGATAGGCAGTGTGTGACAGACGGTGTGTGACAGACAGTGTGTGACAGGCAGTGTGTGACAGACAGTGTGTGACAGATGGTGTGTGACAGATGGTGTGTGACAGACGGTGTGTGACAGACAGTGTGTGTGACAGGCAGTGTGTGACAGACGGTGTGTGACAGACAGTGTGTGACAGACGGTGTGTGACAGACGGTGTCTGACAGACAGTGTGTGACAGACGGTGTGTGACAGACAGTGTGTTACAGACAGTGTGTGACAGATGGTGTGTGACAGACGGTGTGTGACAGACAGTGTGTGTGACAGGCAGTGTGTGACAGATGGTGTGTGACAGACAGTGTGTGTGACAGGCAGTGTGTGACAGACGGTGTGTGACAGACAGTGTGTGACAGATGGTGTGTGACAGACGGTGTGTGACAGGCAGTGTGTGACAGACGGTGTGTGACAGGCAGTGTGTGACAGACGGTGTGTGACAAGCTGTGTGTGACAGACGGTGTGTGACAAGCTGTGTGTGACAGGCAGTGTGTGACAGACGATGTGTGACAGACAGTGTGTGACAGACGGTGTGTGACAGACAGTGTGTGTGACAGGCAGTGTGTGACAGACAGTGTGTGACAGACAGTGTGTGACAGGCGGTGGGTGACAGACGGTGTGTGACAGGCGGTGTGTGACAGACGGTGTGTGACAGACAGTGTGTGTGACAGGCAGTGTGTGACAGACGGTGTGTGACAGGCGGGGTGTGACAGACAGTGTGTGACAGACGGTGTGTGACAGGCAGTGTGTGTGACAGGCAGTGTGTGACAGACGGTGTGTGACAGGCAGTGTGTGACAGACGGTGTGTGACAGATGGTGTGTGACAGGCAGTGCGTGAAAGACGGTGTGTGACAGACAGTATGTGACAGACAGTGCGTGACAGGCGGTGTGTGGCAGACGGTGTGTGACAGGCAGTGCATGACAGACAGTGTGTGACAGACGGTGTGTGACAGGCAGTGCATGACAGACGGTGTGTGACAGACGGTGTGTGACAGACAGTGCATGACAGGCGGTGTGTGACAGATGGTGTGTGACAGACAGTGTGTGACAGACAGTGTGTGTGACAGGCAGTGTGTGACAGACAGTGTGTGTGACAGGCAGTGTGTGACAGACGGTGTGTGACAGATGGTGTGTGACAGACGGTGTGTGACTGACGGGGTGCGCGACAGACAGTGTGTGACAGACAGTGTGTGACAGGCGGTGGGTGACAGATGGTGTGTGACAGGCGGTGTGTGACAGACGGTGTGTGACAGACAGTGTGTGTGACAGACAGTGTGTGACAGGCGGTGGGTGACAGACGGTGTGTGACAGACAGTGCGTGACAGGTGGTGTGTGACAGATGGTGTGTGACAGACGGTGTGTGACAGACAGTGTGTGTGACAGGCATTGTTTGACAGGCGGTGTGTGACAGACGGTGTGTGACAGACGGTGTGTGACAAACAGTGTGTGACAGGCAGTGTGTGACAGACGGTGTGTGACAGATGGTGTGTGACAGACGGTGTGTGACAGACGGTATGTGACAGACAGTGTGTGACAGGCGGTGTGTGACAGACGGTGTGTGACAGGCGGTGTGTGACAGACGGTGTGTGACAGGCGGTGTGTGACAGACGGTGTGTGACAGATGGTGTGTGACAGACAGTGTGTGACAGACAGTGTGTGACAGGCGGTGTGTGACAGGCGGGGTGTGACAGACAGTGTGTGACAGACGGTGTGTGACAGGCAGTGTGTGACAGACGGTGTGTGACAGGCAGTGTGTGACAGACGGTGTGTGACAAGCTGTGTGTGACAGACGGTGTGTGACAAGCTGTGTGTGACAGGCAGTGTGTGACAGACGATGTGTGACAGACAGTGTGTGACAGACGGTGTGTGACAGACAGTGTGTGTGACAGGCAGTGTGTGACAGACAGTGTGTGACAGACAGTGTGTGACAGGCGGTGGGTGACAGACGGTGTGTGACAGGCGGTGTGTGACAGACGGTGTGTGACAGACAGTGTGTGTGACAGGCAGTGTGTGACAGACGGTGTGTGACAGGCGGGGTGTGACAGACAGTGTGTGACAGACGGTGTGTGACAGGCAGTGTGTGTGACAGGCAGTGTGTGACAGACGGTGTGTGACAGGCAGTGTGTGACAGACGGTGTGTGACAGATGGTGTGTGACAGGCAGTGCGTGAAAGACGGTGTGTGACAGACAGTATGTGACAGACAGTGCGTGACAGGCGGTGTGTGGCAGACGGTGTGTGACAGGCAGTGCATGACAGACAGTGTGTGACAGACGGTGTGTGACAGGCAGTGCATGACAGACGGTGTGTGACAGACGGTGTGTGACAGACAGTGCATGACAGGCGGTGTGTGACAGATGGTGTGTGACAGACAGTGTGTGACAGACAGTGTGTGTGACAGGCAGTGTGTGACAGACAGTGTGTGTGACAGGCAGTGTGTGACAGACGGTGTGTGACAGATGGTGTGTGACAGACGGTGTGTGACTGACGGGGTGCGCGACAGACAGTGTGTGACAGACAGTGTGTGACAGGCGGTGGGTGACAGATGGTGTGTGACAGGCGGTGTGTGACAGACGGTGTGTGACAGACAGTGTGTGTGACAGACAGTGTGTGACAGGCGGTGGGTGACAGACGGTGTGTGACAGACAGTGCGTGACAGGTGGTGTGTGACAGATGGTGTGTGACAGACGGTGTGTGACAGACAGTGTGTGTGACAGGCATTGTTTGACAGGCGGTGTGTGACAGACGGTGTGTGACAGACGGTGTGTGACAAACAGTGTGTGACAGGCAGTGTGTGACAGACGGTGTGTGACAGATGGTGTGTGACAGACGGTGTGTGACAGACGGTATGTGACAGACAGTGTGTGACAGGCGGTGTGTGACAGACGGTGTGTGACAGGCGGTGTGTGACAGACGGTGTGTGACAGGCGGTGTGTGACAGACGGTGTGTGACAGACGGTGTGTGACAGACAGTGTGTGACAGGCAGTGTGTGACAGACGGTGTGTGACAGACGGTGTGTGACAGATGGTGTGTGACAGGCAGTGTGTGACAGATGGTGTGTGACAGACAGTGTGTGACAGACAGTGTGTGACAGGCGGTGTGTGACAGGCGGGGTGTGACAGACAGTGTGTGACAGACGGTGTGTGACAGGCAGTGCATGACAGACGGTGTGTGACAGACGGTGTGTGACCGACAGTGCGTGACAGGCGGTGTGTGACAGATGGCGTGTGACAGGCAGTGCGTGACAGACGGTGTGTGACAGACGGTATGTGACAGACAGTGTGTGACAGGCGGTGTGTGACAGACGGTGTGTGACAGACGGTGTGTGACAGACAGTGTGTGACAGGCAGTGTGTGACAGACGGTGTGTGACAGACGGTGTGTGACAGATGGTGTGTGACAGGCAGTGTGTGACAGATGGTGTGTGACAGACAGTGTGTGACAGACAGTGTGTGACAGGCGGTGTGTGACAGGCGGGGTGTGACAGACAGTGTGTGACAGACGGTGTGTGACAGGCAGTGCATGACAGACGGTGTGTGACAGACGGTGTGTGACCGACAGTGCGTGACAGGCGGTGTGTGACAGATGGCGTGTGACAGGCAGTGCGTGACAGACGGTGTGTGACAGACGGTATGTGACAGACAGTGTGTGACAGGCGGTGTGTGACAGACGGTGTGTGACAGACGGTATGTGACAGACAGTGTGTGACAGGCGGTGTGTGACAGACGGTGTGTGACAGGCGGTGTGTGACAGACGGTGTGTGACAGGCGGTGTGTGACAGACGGTGTGTGACAGACGGTGTGTGACAGACGGTGTGTGACAGATGGTGTGTGACAGGCAGTGTGTGACAGACAGTGTGTGACAGACAGTGTGTGACAGGCGGTGTGTGACAGGCGGGGTGTGACAGACAGTGTGTGACAGACGGTGTGTGACAGGCAGTGCATGACAGACGGTGTGTGACAGGCAGTGCATGACAGACGGTGTGTGACAGACGGTGTGTGACCGACAGTGCGTGACAGGCGGTGTGTGACAGATGGCGTGTGACAGGCAGTGCGTGACAGACGGTGTGTGACAGACGGTATGTGACAGACAGTGTGTGACAGGCGGTGTGTGACAGACGGTGTGTGACAGACGGTGTGTGACAGACAGTGTGTGACAGGCAGTGTGTGACAGACGGTGTGTGACAGACGGTGTGTGACAGATGGTGTGTGACAGGCAGTGTGTGACAGATGGTGTGTGACAGACAGTGTGTGACAGACAGTGTGTGACAGGCGGTGTGTGACAGGCGGGGTGTGACAGACAGTGTGTGACAGACGGTGTGTGACAGGCAGTGCATGACAGACGGTGTGTGACAGACGGTGTGTGACCGACAGTGCGTGACAGGCGGTGTGTGACAGATGGCGTGTGACAGGCAGTGCGTGACAGACGGTGTGTGACAGACGGTATGTGACAGACAGTGTGTGACAGGCGGTGTGTGACAGACGGTGTGTGACAGACGGTATGTGACAGACAGTGTGTGACAGGCGGTGTGTGACAGACGGTGTGTGACAGGCGGTGTGTGACAGACGGTGTGTGACAGGCGTTGTGTGACAGTGGGGGTGTGACAGACAGTGTGTGACAGACGGTGTGTGACAGGCAGTGCATGACAGACGGTGTGTGACAGACGGTGTGTGACCGACAGTGCGTGACAGGCGGTGTGTGACAGATGGCGTGTGACAGGCAGTGCGTGACAGAAGGTGTGTGACAGACAGTATGTGACAGACAGTGCGTGACAGGCGGTGTGTGGCAGATGGTGTGTGACAGGCAGTGCATGACAGACAGTGTGTGACAGACAGTGTGTGACAGGCAGTGCATGACAGACGGTGTGTGACAGACGGTGCGTGACAGGCGGTGTGTGACAGACGGTGTGTGACAGACAGTGCGTGACAGGCGGTGTGTGATAGACGGTGTGTGACAGACAGTGCGTGACAGGCGTTGTGTGACAGATGGTGTATGACAGACAGTGCGTGACAGGCGGTGGGTGACAGACAGTGCGTGACAGGCGGTGTGTGACAGACGGTGTGTGACAGGCGGGGTGTGACAGACAGTGCGTGACTGACGGGGTGCGCGACAGACAGTGTGTGACAGACAGTGCGTGACAGGCGGTGTGTGACAGACAGTGCGTGACAGGCGGTGTGTGACAGACAGAGTGTGACAGATGGTGTGTGACAGACGGTGCGCGACAGACAGTGTGCGACAGACGGTGCGCGACAGACAGTGTGCTGGTGGATCTCCCGTGGAATTGCTCGTGGTGAACCAGTGCTGATTTGCAATGGCGGGAGCATCACATCGTGCAGCGCACTCTGGGGTAAAACATAAACTTGCTGCCTGGGTGTAAAATCACCGTTATGGCCCGGCCGCTCATTACAGAAAGAAAGGAGATCGGATGTTTCTGACAATGCCAGTCTGCTGCTAAAGTGAGGCAAGCCTGCATGTCCCTTTAAGGCACAATTCCAATCACTGTAAATAGACCCAGACTCAGACACAACACTCTGCCTTATTTCCTTCCCAACTGCGAGTGTCGTTTCCTCAGTAACCTGAGCGTCTGTGCCCTCCTGCTGTGCAAGCTATGTTCAACTCCGTGTTCCTGACTTGCTCCGAACTTCCTCAATTCAAAGCGTCAAACGGAAAAGGCGCCGCCTCCCGCAGCAGACTGACGGCCTGTTCTATTTTATTGCGCAGCGATCGGGGCAATTTTGGGGGCTTCTTAAAGTTTATCGTTTTTGTATTTTTGTATCCAGAACAAAGAGGCATAGCCTTAAAATTAGAGCCAGGCCGTCCAGGGGTGATGTCGGGAAGCACTTCTTCACACAAAGGGGAGTGGGAATCTGGAACTCTCTCCCCACAAAAAGCTGTCGAGGCCGGGGGTCAATTGGAAATCTCAAAACTGAGATTGATCGATTTTTGTTGGGTGAGGGGATTAAGGGTTGGGGAACCAAGGGGGGTAAATGGGGTTAAGATACAGATCGGCCATGATCTAACTTTTGGTCACCTGTCCTAATATCTCCTTATGTGGATCGGTATCAAATTTTGTCTGATAATCGCTCCTGTGAAGAGCCTCGGGATGTTAAAGGCGCTATATAAATGCAAATTGCTGTTATTTACTCTATCAAAACCCTTCATGATTTTGAACGCCTCTATTAAATCTCCCCTTAACCTTCTCTGCTCTAAGGAGAACAATCCCAGCTTCTCCAGTCTCTCCGCATAACTGGAGTCCCTCATCCCTGGGACCATTCTGGTAAATCTCCTCTGCACCCTCTCCAAGGCCTTGACGTCCTTCCTAAAGGGCGGTGCCCAGAATTGGAGACAATGCTTCTCCCGTCAACCTTCAAACCCATTCCGAACCAGAATTCATCCGAGTCTTTGTTTCGACAGAGCATTTTGATGGGGAGTCTACGGCTTTGGGTTTAGGCCTAGGAGGGTTGCCAACTCTCCAGGATTGTTCCTGGAGCCTCCAGGAATTGTAGCTTAACCTCCGAGGCACTGTTGCCAGCGACAGGCCCAGGAGAAAAAATCGTTAAACAAAATTTTGTGGGTTTCTTTTTAATTTCCTTTGAACACTTTCATTTATTAGCGATAACCAATGGTCAAGATGAACCCAATTGGGCAACGAAGTGTCTGTTCCCCTTCCAATTGGCCGTGGGGAGGCAGCCTCATCTGGAGGGATGGACCAATGGCGGGAGTGTGGAGGAGGAATCTTTGGAGGGTGGTGGAGCCTCCAGGAATAGGTCCAACCAGAGTTGGCAACTCCAATTTAGGCCCCGGAGTTTAGTTTGACTTTTCTAACACGACTTGAACACGACTTGATCGCCTACGTCAAGTTCACAGAGAGGTTTTTGAGACAAAGTACAGGGACACCGAGATTAATAATAGTCTGCTGGCTCGAGGTCAAGGTCACAATGAACCAGCTGGAGATAAGATTATTAATGTGGGCATGTTGCATATTTGCTCAGATGTGATTTTGGATGAATCATGAGCTGGGAATGACACTGACTCAGGAGAAGTACCACAGAGAGAGAGAGAGAGAGAGAACCACATGCGCACATGTTGGGCTTAATTAGCAACACCACACTCAGACGTCCCGTTAAACTCCACGAGTTGGGAAACTAGCAAACCGCAGTGTGAGGTCTCACCTCAACTCTCGCTGGTAATGATCTCCCATTAAGGGAAGTTGGTTCGAATGGGATGGGGTAGGAACTGAGTGCATTGGGAATGTGGAGGGGCAGCGCTCACTGGCTGGAGTTAAAACAGCCCCGTCTGTTCCTGGGCGCAGGCTATCGGGGATAGTCCATACACTCAGACCGTGAATTACATGGAATTTACGGCACGAAAACAGGCCATTCGGCCCAACAGGTCTACGCTGGTGTTTGTGCTCCACGCGAGCCTCCTCCCTCCCTACTTCATCTCACCCTATCGACAAGGGAAGCTAGATAAGTGAATGAGGGAGAAAGGAATAGAAGGATATGCTGATTGGGTTAGATGAAGTCGGGAGGGAGGAGGCTCGTGTGGAGCATAAACACCGGGATAGACCAGTTGGGCCGAATGGCCTGTTTCTGTGCTGTAACTTCGATGCGATACTCCAGCTGCCCATATCCTGTTCTGCACCAAGTCCTGCTCATCCATCACCTCCTGTATGTCCGTCTTTCGGATGAGACGTCAAACCAAGGCCACGTCTGCCCTCTCAGGTGGACGCAGAAGATCCCACGGCTGCTATTTCGAAGAAGAGCAGGGGGGGAGTTCTCCCCCCGGTGTCCTGGGGCCGACATTTATCCCCCAACCAACATCATTAAAAAAAAACAGATGATCTGGTCATTAACCTCATTGCTACCTGTGGGATCTTGCTGTGCACGAATTGGCTGCCGCGTTTCCAACATCAAAAAAAGCACTTCATTGGCTGTAAAGCGCTTTGGGACATCCTGAGGTCGGGAACGGCGCTATATAAATGTAAGTTCTTTCTTTTCTCGTCGGTCGTGCAGTATAACTGCAGTCTTGGGCAAAAGACCTGACTGCACAAATCGCTCAGGCTCGAACTCCACACTGGCTTGTGTGATCTGGACGTGAACTGTTGCACAAGCCGTTCACCTTGATTGGTGCTGAGTCATAATCGACCGTGCATTCCACCCAGTCTCCGAGTTGGAGCCACTCATCGTCAGAACAAACACGCTTTGAGATAAGAGGTTGCGACAGGCTAAGGTTCTCGAGTGGGATTCATGGCTGTTAAATGGATGATAAAGATTGTCCAGAGAATCAAAAGCGAGTTGGGTGGGGGTGCTGGATGGAATCTGGTTTCGTGCACAGGGTGAGAACATGAAACGAGCACAGAGAGCAAGAGGCAAGGAAATATTAATCAGTGACGTGCGTTATGCTACATTTTGGGAGGAAAAATTAGTTGAGGCAATATAAACTAAAGGGTACAATTTTAAAGGGGGTGCAGGAACAGAGAGACCTGGGGTTGTACGTACACAAATCTTTGACGGTGACAGGACAAGTTGAGAAGGCTGTTTAAAAATGCATATGGGATCCTGGGCTTTATAAATAGAGGCATAGAGTACAAAAGCAAGGAAGTTATGCTAAATCCTTTATAAAACACTGGTTAGGCCTCAGCTGGAGTATTGTGTCCAATTCTGGGCACCGCACACTTTAGGAAGGATGTCAAGACCTTGGAGAGGGTGCAGAAGAGATTTACTAGAATGGTCCCAGGGATGAGGGACTTCAGTTATGTGGAGAGACTGGAGAAGCTGGGATTGTTCTCCTCAGAGCAGAGAAGGTTAAGGGGAGATTTAATCGAGGTGTTCAAAATCATGATAGGGTAGATAGGGAGAAACTGTTTCCATTGGCAGGAGGGTCGGTGACCAGAGGACACAGATTTAAGATAATTGGCAAAAGAACCAGAGGGGGAGATGAGGAGAATTTTTTTTACGCAGTGAGTTGTTCTGATCTGGAATGCGCTGCCTGAAAGGACGGTGGGAGCAGATTCAATAATAACTTTCAAAAGGGGAATTGGATAAATGCTTGAAGGGGAAAAATTTGCAGGGCTATGGGGGAAAGAGCAGGGGGGAGTGGGACTAATGGGATAGCTCTTTCAAAGAGCCGACACAGGCACGATGGGCCGAATGGCCTCCATCGGTGCTGTATGATTCTACGATTCTAGGGCGGGCATTAAAGATATCGGTCGGCGAGGAGTGTCGCTCGCAGGAAGTGCTGTCTGCGAATCGCTCGTCTGCAACCCCTGATTTTCCCTCATTAACCCTTTTTAACGTAAACGGACAATTTTTGCGGGAACTCGTTCGAAAGATCCGACTGGAGAATTTACCCTCTCACACTCAAGGCTCGCCCACGAAGATAGGTTTGCCTGAGGGAGGAGTTGGAGGACAAATATCACAATACCCAGGAAAAAGAGGCACGAGCTCGAGGGGCCGAATGGCCACCTTCTGTGCTGTAACCATTCTATGATTCTACCTTCAGGATGGGAGAGGAGAGAGGCAGACAGGAAGACTGGTGAAAATGATGTGGGATGTTTCAATTGAGTCAGTTAAAATCCACTTCTATATTGTCTCCAGATAAATGAAAATCAGATCCCAATGGACCAAACCCCTTCCCATTCACTCCCATTGTACAGAATCCCAATGGATCAAACCCCTTCCCATTCACTCCCATTGTACAGAATCCCAATGGATCAAACCCCTTCCCATTCACTCCCATTGTACAGAATCCCAATGGACCAAACCCCTTCCCATTCACTCCAATTGTACAGAATCCCAATGGATCAAACCCCTTCCCATTCACTCCCATGTAGAATCCCAATGGACCAAACCCCTTCCCATTCACTCCCACTGTACAGAAGCCCAATGGACCAAACCCCTTCCCATTCACTCCAATTGTACAGAATCCCAATGGATCAAACCCCTTCCCATTCACTCCCATGTAGAATCCCAATGGACCAAACCCCTTCCCATTCACTCCCATTGTACAGAATCCCAATGGATCAAACCCCTTCCCATTCACTCCCATTGTACAGAATCCCAATGGATCAAACCCCTTCCCATTCACTCCCATTGTACAGAATCCCAATGGATCAAACCCCTTCCCATTCACTCCAATTGTACAGAATCCCAATGGACCAAACCCCTTCCCATTCACTCCCACTGTACAGAATCCCAATGGTCAAAATCCCAATTCTTTCACCAATTATCTTAAATCTGTGTCCTCTGGTTACTGACCCTCCTGCCAGTGGAGACAGTTTCTCCCCATCTACTCTCTGGGAACCCCTGTTCATCCCAAGCAACGCTACACTTAACCACATGGCACAACTCAAGTGCATCGTAGGTTGCTAGTGTAGGGATTTGGAGGGTTGGGATGGTTTCTGAAGCATATTTGGGATGTCTCACCTCACTCCTCCCCACCTCCGGCCAATCCAAGTACCCCGGAGAGGGCTGTGGAGTGGTGAACTGGGGGCAGAGAGTGAAGCAGGGGATTGGTTGCCTTGGGTCAAGAGGGGGAGGCTTCTGAGGTGGCATCAGGATCTCTGAAGTTTGAGGTGGAGCTCATCGAGGTTGAAGATCTTAGGATGAGACGTTAAATCAAGGCCCGGTCCGCCCTCTCAGGTGGAAGTGAAAGATCCCACGGCCACTATTTCGAAGAAGAGCAGGGGGGAGTTCTCCCTGGGGCCCAATATTTATCCCTCAACCAACCTCACCAAAAAAAAAAAATCAGATGACCTAATCATTTAGCTCATTCCTGTTTGTGGGATCTTGCTGTGCGCAAAATTGGCTGCCATGTTTCTCTACATTGCAATGGTGACCACGCTTCAAAAAAAGAAGGCGTTTCATTGGCTGTGAAGCACTCTGTGACATCCTGAGGTGGTGAAAGGTGCTATATAAATGCAAATTCTTTCTTTCTCTCAGTGGGCACATGGCCGTCGGAGGTAGAGCAATGAGGCGGCAAAGAGGTGGCCTAGCACATGGTGGCAGGGCACTGTGACCCTCCCCCTGGACCACCCCTCCTCCATCCACTCCCCCAATGCTGGCGGCCGTTCAACTCACAGGCCCAAACCCAACACTCAAACCTTCTAGCAATGTGTCAATGGATGGTAATCAAGAGTGGAAATCTTGTCTGTTCCTCCCTCCCCCACACACAACAAGCGACTGGGAAGGTCAATTGCATTTATATAGCGCCTTTAACGTAGTAAAACATCCCAAGGCGCTTCACAGGAGCGATTATCAAACAAAATTTGACACCGAGCCACCTAAGGAGATATTAGGACAGGCGGCCAAAAGTTTTAAGGAGCGTCCTAAAGGAGGAGAGGTTTAGGGAGGGAATTCCAGAGCTTAGGGGCCCAGGCAGCTGAAGGCACGGCCGCCAATGGTGGAGCGATGGAAATCGGGGGACGGACAAGAGGCCAGAATTGGAGGGAGCGCAGAGATCGCGGAGGGTCGTAGGGGCTGGAGGAGGTTAGGGAGATAGGGAGGGGGGGGCGAGCGAGGGCCGTGGGGGGATTTGAAAACAAGGATGAGAATTTTAAAATCGAGGCGTTCCCAGACCGGGAGCCAATGTAGGTCAGCGAGCACAGGGGGGTGATGGGTGAACGGGACTCGGTGCGAGTTAGGATACGGGGGGCAGCAGAGTTTTGGATGAGCTGAGGGTGGAGGATGGGAGGCCGGGCAGGAGAGCATCGGAATAGTCGAGTCTGGAGGTAACTAATTTTAGTTATCAGGATAGGCTCAGAAAGCAGTGACCCTACGCTGGAGAGAAGCTAAAACTTTGGGGGGAGTCTAATCGAGGTTTTATAAGATGAATGGAAAAGATTGTGCTCGATTAGACAGCTTGTTCCAATTAAACAGGTTTAGGGAGGACCAGAGTGTCACAATTTTAAGTTGCGTACGAGGCCCAGGGAACAGTGGGCCTCCGGAGCAGGCTGTCGGCTTGTGCGGTGGACGCCCATTCGTTGAATTCCTCCCAGCGAGAGACGGACCTGTTCCTGTCTTGGGGGGAGGCGCGCGCGCGCGCGCGGAGAGCCCCTCTTACAAAACGTAGCTCCTGCACAATATTATCAGGGCCAGAGCGATCTCCTGGAATAGTTTCCATCGCCCAAGAGGCAAGTGGGTTGGGTGGTTTCAGAGAGGAATTTCCCAGATTTTGTTTCCCTCCCCAAATTGGGCCTGGGTTTTTATTCTTGCTTTTCGCCTCTCCTAGGAGATCACGTGGTTTCGGGTGGAGTACAGAGTGCAAATATTATGATACACAAAAGGTATCTTAATTGTGTGGGACAGGCTGGATGGACCAAAGGGTCTTTTCCTGTCGGTGTCCATTTATGGGCAAGTCGTTGGCCTGAATTGATTTATTCGTGACTATTATTGCCACTGAATTACAGGAACTAATTCTCCATCTACTACCACCCCCGTTAAGATCAACGTAGGCAAAGGACCAAAGCTAAGAGCATCGTAGTGTTTAGGCCTCGACTGTGTCTCAGTCGCTAGGGAAGCTGATCACCTTAAAAGCTAAAAGCAAAAAAAATGAAGCACATTCAGGAAATTGCGACGCATAATTTATTCAAAATTGGCACAGAGGTCACATTTAGTTAAAATGTTTGCGGTGGGGGAGGGACTTTCCGACTGAATCAGATGGAGGTCCCACCAGTTAAGGACAAAAGGAAAGGGGAAAATCAGATTATTACATTAAGGCTGCGTGCATTTCTTGGACGGGCAATTAGTTTTCCTTTTGGGTGGATTCCCACATGGCGTTCAGCCTCTCCCGCATGTTCTGGTCATAGTTTCTCAATTTTCCGCTCATGTCCTCAGCGTAAGGGACGATGTTCTTCTGGAGCTCTTGGGCCTGTTGCACAAACTTGACCTGCAACTCCTCAACGAAAGGGATCAGGCCCTGTCTGAACTGCTCGATGCCCTGGTTGACCTTCAGTTGGACCTGCTCGGAGTACGGAGTCATCTTCTCCTTGAAGGTCTCCATGCTGAGCTGGATCATCTCCTGGAGCTCCTCAGCCCCGGCGGACAGATCTTGGCGAATGACCTCCGCGTTCAGGTCGACCTGTTCCTTGAGCGTCTGCCGGAGGTTCTTGATGCTCAGGTTGATCTGCTCGTTGAGTTGGTCGGCGTAAGGGGACAGCTTTTGGTTGACTTCTTCCAGGTTCTGCACAATCTGCTGACGCATCATCTCTGCGTTGCTGCTCAGTTTGTCCACCAGGTCCTGGGCAAGAGGACTCATCTTCTTGCTGACCTCCATGGCATAGAGATTGGCTTCGTTAATGCTCTGTCCGATTCTCTCACTTGCAAAGCAAACAAGGAAGGAAAATAACCAATTAATTAATTCGCCCGTCAATTAATCAATTGGGAAGTCGACCATTTCAAAATCCGTTTTTAAAAAAAGGCAACCTTGCATTTAATGGCGCATCTCATCACATCTCTGCAGGTGTAATGAAGTGCTCTGAAACGCACAGCAAGATCCCACAAGCAGCAATGAGATGAGGGAGGAACACTGGCCCAAGGGAGAAATCCCCCTGCTCTTCGTCCAAATAGTGGCCTTGGGATCTTTTACGTCCCACCTGAGGGGCAGACGGGGCCTCGGGTTAACATGGCATCCGAAAGACGGCACCTCCGACAGGGCAGCACTCCCTCAGTACCGGGAGCATCGGCCTGGATTATGGGCTCACGTCTCTGGAGTGGGGGCTCGAACCCATGACCTTCTGACTCTGAGGCCAGCATGCTACCCACTGAGCCAAGCTGACACTTTGAGGCGAGTTAACTGTGTGCATCGATATTTAATACTAGATATTGTTCCTTCCTTCCAGTTTCCTCCCTCCATTCCTCTGTGTTCACTCCATTTCGCAAGCTAATTACAGATGTGGACGGCTGTTCAGCCCATCTTAACTCATCCATCCTGCACTATTTGTCATTGCCCCGTGTCCTGCCCACTTCCAAATTTTGTCGAACTCACTCCGAGCTCTCTCCTTTGATTCCACTGCACCTCTTAGTTTGGTATCATCTGCAAACCTGACCAATTTTGCATCGAGATTTCGGAACCCGGGTCGTTAGTGTAAATTAGAAAAGTCATGGTCCCAGCACTGAGCTCTGAAGTTCCCCCCAACTCCCCCCAACTCCCCCCAACTCCCCCCAACTCCCCCCACTGAACTAACTCCTGTCGAGCACTCGTCATTTCCTGCCCATCAACCAGTTTCTTATCCATTCCCAAGTGAGGGGACTGGAGGGATGGGCTTCGATGGGACGGGTGGGGGGTACTGGAGGGATGGGCTTCGATGGGACGGGTGGGGGGTACTGGAGGGATGGGCTTCGATGGGACGGGTGGGGGGTACTGGAGGGATGGGCTTCGATGGGACAGTTGGGGTACTGGAGGGATGGGCTTCGATGGGCTGAATGGCCCCGTCTTATTTCAGTATCTGATTTCACCCTTTACTCATCCACAGGAAGCCGCACGTACTTGATCTCTGCTCCCATCTCAGACTGTTTGATGGCGTCGATGTTCTCCTGAGCCATGTCAGTCGCTTGGCTAACGTAGTCCCAAAAAGCGGCTTTTGCTTCCTCAAACCTCGTCCTGTGCTCGTGTTGCCATGGAAACAAGTAAGCCTGAGACCCTAATTGGGAACAAAAAAAAAGAAATCACTCGGTCAGGCGATAGGATAGACATCAGAAAGAGACGGAGGTGGGAGTGATTGTTCAATAGGAACAGGAGTAGGCCATTCAGCCCCACTCCACCATTTGATAAGATCATGGCTGATCCATATACCTGCCTTTGGCCCGTATCCCTTAATACCTTTGGTTGACAAGATAGCCAGCCTGTGCCTAGGAAGATCCCGCAAACAGCAGAGAGACAAATGACCAGTTAATCTGTTTGTGGTGGGATTGATTCAGGGATAAATATTGGCCAGGACACCGGGAGAACGTCCCCTGCTCTTCATTAAAAAAAAAAGGTGTCATAACTTTTTACATCCACCGGGACAGGCAGACAGAGCTTCGGTTTAGTGTCTGATCAAGAAGTCAGCAGCTCCAACAGTGCAGCACTCCCTCGGTCCTGCATCGGGAGTGTCGGCCTGGATTATGGGGCTCAACTCTCCGGAGTGGGGCTCGAACCCTCGACCTTCTGACTCAGATCGGTTTTGGAAGGCGGGGGCGGGGGGGGTTACAGGCACGGATTCACCAGAATGATACTGGGGCTTAAAGGGTGAAGTGAGGAGATGAAATTGGCTTGTAGTCCCCCAGAGTTTAGAAGGTTGAGGAGCGATCCAGTCGAGGCGTTCGAAATGAAGGGATGAGAGAGGGGAAATGGAGAGAGAGAGAGAGAGGAAATAGTTTCTCCATCTCTACCTTATCAAATCCTCCGATTACATCACCCCTCAACTTTCTAAACTCAAGGCAACGCAATCCATTTGGAAATATTTGTCCCTTTCATGTGATTGAATCAGATTTTGAAATAGCTCATGAGTAACACGATTCTCGAATTTGGGGAGATACATAAAGATGAAATTAAAAATCAAATAACCAGGAGATATTGAGGAACGGAGAGAGAGAGATTATGAGGAGAGACAAGGGGTGGGATTAAGGTTGGAGGAACGGGAGAGAGGGGGGGCGGCAATCAAAGTCCACGTTTGGATGGCTTGTCCCCTTCCCCCACCGAGGTCCAGGGGCAAGACTGGCCCTCCAGGACCCCCCCCCCGCTGCACACCTCAGAACAATCCTCCATACCCATTACCGGAACGTTCTACCGCCCTCCCTACAATCCGCTCTCCGACACCCTCCCCAACACCACAACCCTCACGAGTTTGGCGCCCGAAAGGAGCTAGACAGCGCGGCTCCCGTTTCGGGCCCACTGCTCGCCGGGAGGAGAAGAGGCCGAGAAGGCCCAGAGAGCGGCTCGGGTCTCCGGTCTGCCTTGTTGGGAGGTGAGCTGTGGGCCCCATGCGGCACCCCCCCGCCCGGTTTGGTCGCCCAACCCGCAAAGTCTCCTCCAATGCCAACAGGGCGACCCTTTACACCCGACCCGCTCAGAGGGTCGATGGTCGGAGATCACTGCTAGGCCAGTTGCGAGGCCCATTAACACAAGGGTGGACCACCCTCCTCCTCGGAGAGAGAGCCCCAAAGATACTCACCGGTCAGGACGGTCAACGTCAGGATCACGCTAATGAACTTCATGGTGTTGGGGATCCAATTGGAAATCTGGAGAAAATCCAAACAACAACAAGAGGTGTGAAGATTTTCGCCTCGATGTGAGTTACCGTAAAAAGCTGACTTTATTCTTTACACAGCTCAAAACACTCCACTTCGAATTGCATTGACTGTTACGTAGGCCAACATGGCAGCCATTTTAAATATCTATCTGTTTTTGGAGGCGGGAAAGAGGACTTACATTTCTATAGCTCCTTTCACCACCTCAGGACGTCCCAAAGCTTCACAGCCAATGGAGTACTTTTTTTGAAGTGTAGTCACTGTTGTAATGTAGGAAACGCAGCAGCCAGTTCGCGCACAGCAAGATCCCACAAACAGCAACGTGATAATGACCCAGATCATCTGTTTTTTTTTTAAAGTGATGTTCGTCGAGGGATAAATATTGGCCCCAGGACACCGGGGAGAACTTCCCCCTGCTCTTCATCGAAATAGTGGCCGTGGGATCTTTCACATCCACCCAAGAGAGGGACAGAGGGGGGGGCTCAGTTTAACGTCTCATCTGAAAAGACGGCCCCTCCGACAGCGCAGCACTCCCTCAGTGCTGGCACCGGGACTGTCGGCCTGGATTATGGGCTCGAACCCACGACCTTCTGACTCAGAGGCAAGAGAGAGACACACTGAATCACTGCTGACACCTTAAATGTGCACACACTTAGAACCGTAGAAAAAATACAGCACAGAGAGGGGGCCATTCGGCCCACCATGTCCACGCAAGAGTTCCTCTGGTCGCTATTTCTAGTTAATTGTGTCAAAGGCACATTTCCAGTCTCACCACCTCGAGGAAATCTCCACAGAAGTGATGATCATTTAGCTACTCCCACCCTGACTACACATCAGCCGTGGCTCAGTCTTTCAGATGAGACGTTAAACCAAGGCCCCCCCCCGTCTGCCCCTCTCAGACGGATGTAAAAGATCCCACGGCCACTATTTTGAAGAGCAGGGGGGAGTTCTCCCCGGTGTCCTGGGCCCAATATTTATCCCTCAACCAACATCACTAAGACAGATAATCTGGTCATCATCTCATTGCTGTTTCTGGGATCTTGCTGTGCGCAAATTGGCTGCTGCGTTTCCCTACATTACAACAGCTCCCACTCGTCAAAAAGTACTTCACTGGCTGTAAAGCGCTTTGGGACGTCCTGAGGTTACAAAAGCCGCTGTGGAAATGCACGTTCTCTATTGATTCAACTTTTTCCAAAAAATGAGAAAAAAAGCCACTGCAGACAAAAACTTCCCCCTCCATCGCCAACCCACGCTCTCGATGTTGAAACAATCACTGGTAACTTGCCCGAGTTAACCTTCACCTCTGGTACAGCAGTGTGACACTGTGGTCAGACCATTGTACAGAGGTGATGCTCTCAGTCAACGACAGCTACATGAATCACGCAAAGCAAAGTCAAACCAAAACTAATTAGTCAACCATTCACTCAGCATCACGAGATATCCCTCATACAAATGCTTACCTGCTCAGGTTTGAATCTCCAGAGAAAGTAACAAGGGTGTTCAGATACCCAATATATATATGCATCCCTCCTGGCCGATAAGGGCTCGATACTGCTCCCTCAGGGTCCTAAAGTCCAACCGTTTATCGCTCCTCTGACCTCATTTCCCAGTAACTTTTATGACTCCGACCCTTGCAGCAACTCGAAGGCGGGGTCAAGCAATGGGTTTGGCAGCGAGCGGACATTTTAATCCTGAAAGGAACTGTCCGTTTATTAAAGCAGCCCCTCTAAATCCGAACACTCGACCGTAGAGCCTGGCGGAGTACGTTGTCTTATTTAGAGAGGTTTAGAATTAGCTGTGGGATTGAAATGAAGCAGACCGTGCGATCTTAGTAATGGGTTTAATCTACCGTTTTAACCGGTGTTAACAAAAGGCAGTTAAACTAGTTTATGATTGCAGATCTTTCCAGCCTCTCCTTAGAGAACGGTGCAGAGTGGTGGAAGGGTTTGCAGGCTGGTTAACAGTCTGGCAGCCGCGATGTGAACACTCCTTCCATGGCTGTAGCCATCCGGAGCTCTGGCCCCCGCTCCCCGGGAGCGTCTGGAGCTCCGGCCCCCGCTCGCCCGGGAGCGTCTGGAGCTCCGGCCCCCGCTCCCCGGGAGCGTCTGGAGCTCCGGCCCCCGCTCCCCGGGAGCGTCTGGAGCTCCGGTCTCCGCTCCCCGGGACCGATCAAACGGCGAGCATCCACACATGAGCACTAACCAAAGAGAGGGTTTGCGTGTCACTAAATCCCAAACATCATGGTCAATAATTATCCAAGAACATTAAGGCCAATTGTAACTGGTCCTGATGCCCAGGTAAAGATCGGCCAGCTCAGCAGTGTCCATGGATCTAATGTGGGATCTTGCTGTGCAGTGTGACTCCATCCCACTCCATGCACTCTTTGAAAATGTTGGTGGCCCTCTGGTGCCAATGTTGATGGTAGATCAGTTTAATAAAGGCCAGAGCGTTATACCAAGTAACACCCCGTGCATTATTCTGCTGCTAATGTACAGTTGGGTTGTAACAGTGTGTATCCATTTAAGGCCACACTGGGTCAATTAGAGGGTAATTGTCCTCAGGCAGATCAAGGGGTCAGTTAGAGGGTAATTGTCCTCAGGCAGATCAAGGGGTCAGTTAGAGGGTAATTGTCCTCAGGCAGATCAAGGGGTCAGTTAGAGGGTAATTGTCCTCAGGCAGATCAAGGGGTCATTTAGAGGGTAATTGTCCTCAGGCAGATCAAGGGGTCAATTAGAGGGTAATTTTACTCAGGCAGATCAAGGGGTCAGTTAGAGGGTAATTGTCCTCAGGCAGATCAAAGGGTCAATTAGAGGGTAATTGTTCTCAGGCAGATCAAGGGGTCAGTTAGAGGGTAATTGTCCTCAGGCAGATCAAGGGGTCAGTTAGAAGGTAATTGTCCTCAGGCAGATCAAAGGGTCAATTAGAGGGTAATTGTTCTCAGGCAGATCAAGGGGTCAGTTAGAGGGTAATTGTCCTCAGGCAGATCAAGGGGTCAGTTAGAGGGTAATTGTCCTCAGGCAGATCAAGGGGTCAGTTAGAGGGTAATTGTCCTCAGGCAGATCAAGGGGTCATTTAGAGGGTAATTGTCCTCAGGCAGATCAAGGGGTCAATTAGAGGGTAATTTTACTCAGGCAGATCAAGGGGTCAGTTAGAGGGTAATTGTCCTCAGGCAGATCAAGGGGTCAATTAGAAGGTAATTGTCCTCAGGCAGATCAAAGGGTCAATTAGAGGGTAATTGTTCTCAGGCAGATCAAGGGGTCAGTTAGAGGGTAATTGTCCTCAGGCAGATCAAGGGGTCAGTTAGAGGGTAATTGTCCTCAGGCAGATCAAGGGGTCAGTTAGAGGGTAATTGTCCTCAGGCAGAACAAGAGTTCAATTAGCGAGTAAACTGGTGACTGAGACTCTAACGTTAGTCAGGACCGATCGCCTGTAGCTGGAAACTGTCTCTGTAAATTACAAATGACTGGGGTTTATTTTTCACAACACTTTTTCTAAGTATGTTGCAGAAATTTGCATGTGTCACAGTGTGACACCAGGAGTGTGACGGGCACATTGGAAAAGTGGCAGATATAGAGATATATAGTGAGAAATATAGATATATATATAGTGAGATATAATATGTATAGTGCGGTATAGATATGTATAATGAGATATGGGTATAGTGAGACATAGATAGATACAATGAGATATAGAGAGATATATATATAGTGAGATATAGAGATATAACAACAACAACTTGCATTTATATAGCGCCTTTAATGTAGTAAAACGTCCCCAAGGCATTTCACAGGAGCGATTATCAAACAAAATTTGACACCGAGCCACATAAGGAGATATTAGGACAGGCGATCAAAAGCTTGGTCAAAGAGGTAGGTTTTAAGGAGCGTCTTAAAGGAGGAGAGAGAGAGGCGGAGAGGTTTAGGGAGGGAATTCCAGAGCTCAGGGCCCAGGCAGCTGAAGGCACGGCCGTCAATGGTGGAGCGATGGAAATCGGGGGATGCGCAAGAGGCCAGAATTGGAGGAACGCAGAGATCTCGGAGGGTTGTAGGGCTGGAGGAGGTTAGAGAGATAGGGACGGGGGAGTGGGAGAGGAGGCCATGGAGGGATTTGAAAACAAGGATCAGAATTTAAGTATCGAGGCGTTGCCGGACCGGGTAAGGGGGTAGGTTGGATTGGGGGGGGGGGAACTGGGGGAAAAAGAGGGAGGGATGTTAGAGGAGATGGACACGAGAGGGAGGATTTGAGGGGATTTTGAAGAAAAGCATAGAGATAAGATGTATAAAGCAACACATCTTTGGTCCAGGTCTCATGAAAGGGGCCTCCTTACTGGTTAGGATATTCTAGTTAACTTTTTTTCAGAATGTGGGCGTCGCTGCCAAGGCCTCGGTTAATGCCCATCCCTGGTTGCCCTGAGAAGGTGGTGGCCTACATTCTTGACTGACTGTTTTTACAACTGAATGGCTTGCTTGGACCATCTCAGAGGGCGTTAAGAGCAAACCTTACATACAAAGTTGCACAGACTAGGCTTGTATTCCCTCGAGTGTAGAAGATTAAGGGGTGATCTAATCGAGGTGTTTGAGATGATTAAAGGATTCGATAGGGTCGATAGAGAGAAACTATTTCCTCTGGTGGGGGGAGTCCAGAACAAGGGGGCAGAACCTTAAAATTAGAGCCAGGCCGTTCAGGGGTGATGTCGGGAAGCACTTCTTCACACAAAGGGGAGTGGGAATCTGGAACTCTCTCCCCCAAAAAGCTGTTGAGGCTGGGGGTCAATTGGAAATGTCAAAACTGAGATTGATGGATGTTTTGTTGGGTGAGGGGATTGAGGGTTAGGGAACCAAGGCAGGTAAATGGGGTTAAGATACAGATCAGCCATGAGCTATTTGAAAGGCGGAACAGGCTTGATGGACTGAATGGCCCACTTCTGTTCCTATGTTCCTAACCGCACGGTGTGGGACTGGAGTCACGTGGAGATCAGGGAACGTCTGGTCTGAAGGATTTTAGTGAAGCGGTTGGATATTTACAAGAATCGGGCAGTTTTTATGGTCATTTCTGTTTCTGGCTCCAACCCACAAATTATCAGATTTAGTGACTTCATTTTAACAACTTGCCGGAGTGGGATTTGAACTCATGACAATGGGTTACTAGTCCAGTGCCATAATGGCATCTCTACTGTAATCGAGATATGTTTTTAGAGTATTGGATTGAAAGAGGCAACCTCTGGACTTGGGCCAGCAACACAGCGAGGATTTCGAGCGACCTTGCTCCATAAACGTTGCATAGTTCCAAAAGTACATGCCAACGAGACTCTTGAGCATCATCATCGAGTCAAAGAGCAAGCAAGATAACAACCCCAATCACACTGACAGACTTTCAGCCAATGTCCAATAGTGTTTCACTGTGCCACGTTGCTACACAGAATTACATGGAATTTACAGCACAGAAACAGGCCATTCAGCCCAATGAGGTCTCCTACCTCCTCCCTCCATCTCACCCTATCAGCATATCCTTCCATTCCTTTCTCCCTCATGTACTTATCTAGTCTCCCCTTGAATGGATCTTTGCTATTTGCCTCGACTACTCCTTGTGGGAGCGAGTTCCACATTCTCACCACTCTCTGGGTAAAGAAGTTTCTCCTGAATTCCCTATTGGATTTATTAGTGACTATCTTATGTTGATGGCCCCCTAGTTCTGGTCTCCCCCACAAGTGGGAACATCTTCTCTACATCTACCCTATCGAACCCTTTCATAATCTTAAAGACCTCTATCAGGTCACCTCTCAACCTTCTCTTTTCTAGAGAAAAGAGCCCCGGCCTGTTCAGTCTTTCCTGATAGTTATAACCTCACAAGATCTGATATCATCCTTGTCAATCTTTTTTGCACCTTCTCCAGTGCCTCTATATCCTTTTTGTAATATGGAGACCAGAATCAGCTCGGCCCAGGTTCCAGGGTGAGTACACGCATGATTGGGTGATTGGAGTCATCTCTTCAGGCATTTCTAGGAACTGCGTGTTATTCTCACTTCAGTACATCTTAAACTCACATACTTTTTGTGAGTTTCTACTGGCAGTCTTCCAGTTTCAGCTGCCTATTGTCCTGTGATTAAAATTCTCATCCCTTGTGTTCAAATCCATCCATGGCCTCGCCCCCCTCCCTATCTCTGTAACTCCTCCAGCCCTGCAACCCCCCGCGATCTCTGCGCTCCTCCAATTCTGGCCTCTTGCGCGCCCTCCGATTTCCTTCGCTCCGCCATTGGCGGCCGTGCCTTCAGCCGCCAAGGCCCTAAGCTCTGGAATTCCCTCCCTAAACCTCTCCGCCTCTCTCTCTCCTCCTTTAAGACGCTCCTTAAAACCTACCTCTCCTGTCCTAATATCTCCTTATGTGGCTCGGTGTCAAATTTAGTCTGATAATCGCTCCCATTTTTAAAAATTCATTCCCGAGATGTGGACACCGCAAGTAAGGCCGGCATTTATTGCCCATCCCTAATTGCCCTCGAGAAGGTGGTGGTGAGCCGCCTTCTTGAACCGCTGCAGTCCGTGTGGTGAAGGTTCTCCCACAGTGCTGTTAGGAAGGGAGTTCCAGGATTTTGACCCAGCGACGATGAAGGAACGGCCGATATATTTCCAAGTCGGGATGGTGTGTGAGACTTGGAGGGCCTTAAAGCTTTAAATTGTGAGGATAGGTTGAATAAGCTTGACTTTTATGGGATGGAATATATACACGTCTCTCTCACCCCTGCCATGTCCTAACTCCCATTCTCCATTACCTCAGGTGCGACTTACATAGAATAACATAGAATTTACCGCACAGAAACAGGCCATTCGGCCCAACTGGTCTAACCCGGTGTTTATGCTCCACACGAGCCTCCTCCCTCCCTACTTCATCTCACCCTCTCACCATATCCTTCTATTCCTTTCTCCCTCATGTGTTTATCCAGCTTCCCCTTAAATCCATCTCCACTATTCACCTCAACTACTCCTTGTGGGAGCGAGTTCCACATTCTCACCACTCTCTGGGTAAAGAAGTTTCTCCTGAATTCCCGATTGGATTTATAGTGACTATCTTATATTTATGGCCCCCTAGTTCTGGTCTCTCCCACAAGTGGAAACATTTTCTCTACGTCTACCCTATCGAACCCTTTCATAATCTTAAGGACCTCTATCAGGTCACCCCTCGGCTTTCTCTTTCCTAGAGAAAGGAGCCCCAGCCTGTTCAGTCTTTCCTGGTGGACTGTGTTGGGCCCAAACCCCTTGCTCCAGCCATGAAAATCAGTCTTGCAGATCAATCCTTCCAACATGTCACCGAAAGATCGGAGTCCACAGCTTGAGAGCAGTAAATCGATCGAGCTCAGCCTCGGTGCTCCCCTTCCCCACCCCTCTCCCTCTCAGTCAGTCAAGGGGCAGAGGTGCTTAGCAACCAGACAAAAACAAGATTAGGCCTTTATCAACAGGCGGGCCTGTTAACTCTTCAGTACCTGGACCCGGCGGGCCGAGCCCTTTCAAGATTAAACCCATCGCTGGCCGATCTGAGGCAGCATGGCGCCCGGGTAGCGATGCCAGCTTTTTCCCCACGATGCCTTGCCAAGCCTGCCAGAAGTCCTGGAGTCAATGGCGGCTCCAGGCCTTTAGGCCCTCGCGCGCCCCCTTGCAAGAAAAAGAACGAGCTCGCATTTCTATCGCGTCTTTCACCACCTCATGACGTCCCGAAGGGCTTCACAGGTTCTTTTGAAGTGTAGCCGCCGTTGTAGATGTAGGAAACGCAGAGGCCAATTTGCGCACAGCAAGATCCCGCAAAACAGCAAGGTGATAAATGACCAGATAAAGTGATCAAGTGATAAAGTGCCACATGATAGGCTTGTTAGCAAAATTGAAGCCCATGGGATTTAAGGGACAGTGGCAGCGTGGATATAAAATTGGCTCGGGGACAGAAAGCAGAGAGTAGTGGTGAACGGTTGTTTTTCAGACTGGAGGGAAGTATACAGTGGTGTTCCCCAGGGGGTCAGTATTAGGACCACTGCTCTTTTTGATCTATATTAACGACCTGGACTTGGGTATAGAGGGTATAATTTCAAAGTTTGCAGATGACACGAAACTTGGAAATGTAGTAAACAATGAGGATAATAACAGAGTTCAGGAGGACAGAGACAGACTGTGAAATGGGCAGACACACGGCAGATGAAATTTAACGCAGAGAAGTGTGAAGTGATACATTTTGGTAGAAAGAATGAGGAGAGGCGATATAAAGAGACCTGGGAGTGAACGTACACAAATCTTTGAAGGTGGCAGGACAAGTTGAGACAGGCTGTTAAAAAAACATATGGGATCCTGGGCTTTGTTAATAGAGGCATAGAGTACAAAAGCAAGGAAGTTATGCTAAATCTTTACAAAACACTGGTTAGGCCCCAGTTGGAGTATTGTGTCCAATTCTGGGCACCGCACTTTAGGAAGGATGTCAAGGCCTTGGAGAGGGTGCAGAGGAGATTTACCAGAATGGTCCCAGGGATGAGAGACTTCAGTTATGTGGAGAGACTGGAGAAGCTGGGGTTGTTCTCCTTAGAGCAGAGAAGGTTAAGGGAGATTTGATCGAGGTGTTCAAAATCATGAAGGGTTTTGAGAGAGTAAATAAGGAGAAACCGTTTTCAGGGGCAGGAGGGTCGGTAACCAGAGGACACAGATTGAAGATAATTGGCAGAATGTTTTTTACGCAGCGAGTTGTTCTGATCTGGAATGTGCTGCCTGAAAGGGCGGTGGGAGCAGATTCAATAATAACTTTCAAAAGGATAATACTTGAAGGGGAAAAAGAATTGCAGGGCTATGGGAAAATGGAGTGGGACTAATTGGATAGCTCTTTCTAAGGGCTGGCACAGGCACGATGGGCTGAATGGCCTCTTTCTTTGCTATACCATACTATAATCTGTTTTTTAGTGATGTTGGTTGAGGGATAAATATCGGCCCCAGGACACCGGGGAGAACTCCCCCCTGCTCTTCTTCGAAATAGTGCCTGTGGGATCTTTTACCTGAGAGAGGGGCAGACGGGGGCCCTCGGTTTAACGTCTCATCCGAAAGACGGCACCTCCGACAGTGCAGCGCTCCCTCAGTGCCGGCACCGGGAGCGTCCGCCCTGGATTATGGGGCTCGAGACTCTGGAGCGGGGGCTCGAACCACGACCTTCCGACTCCGAGGGGAGAGAGAGAGAGAGACGTAAAGAAGGGGGAAAGCGAGAATGGTTGGGCCTTCACTGCTAAAACACGACTCTCTTCACTAAGAGCGAGCGGCGGCCGACAATCTCAGCTCCAACTTCACACAGGACGTAACTTTGCTAAGTAGAAAGTCCTAAATAAAACAGCGGGAAGTCTCCCGCGCTCGCTGTGTGTTAGCAACATCGTAAATGCCTTTTCCCACGATGTTTATGATATCGAGAACACACAGCGAGCGGGGGAGACGTTCCCGGCGTGTTTACGATGTCGGGGGTCTGGAGGGGGAGGGGAGGGGGTGGGGGGAGGGGAGAGGGGGTGGGAGGGGGAGGGGGAGGGGAAGGGGAGGGGAGGGGAGAGGGGATGGGAGGGGGAGGGGAGAGGGGGAGGGGAGGGGAGAGGGGGAGGGGAGAGGGGGAGGGGAGAGAGGGTGGGAGGGGAGAGGGGGAGGGGGAGTGGGGAGGGGGAGGGGAGAGGAGGTGGGAGGGGAGAGGGAGGGGGGAGGGGAGAGGGGAGGGAGAGAGGGTGGGAGGGGGAGGGGAGAGGGGGTGGGAGGGGGAGGGGAGAGGGGGGGAGGGGGAGTGGGGAGGGGGAGGGGAGAGGGGGTGGGAGGGGGAGGGGAAAGGGAGGGGAGGGGAGAGGGGGTGGGAGGGGGTGGGGAGAGAGGGTGGGAGCGGGAGGGGAGAGGGGAGAGGGAGGGGGAGGGGAGAGGGGGTGGGAGGGGGAGGGGAGAGGGGGTGGGAGGGGGAGGGGGGAGGGGAGGGGGTGGGAGGGAGAGGGGGTGGGAGGGGGTGGGGGGAGGGGAGAGGGGGTGGGAGGGGGTGGGGAGAGGGGAGGGGAGGGGGAGGGGAGAGGGGGTGGGAGGGGGTGGAGGGCGAGGGGAGAGGGGACTGTATTCCAGCTCCATCTAATGGTGGAGAGTGGACATTAACGGGAGATCGGGCCCAGGGCCGGGTTCAAAGATCATGACCCCGTTTGAAGCAAACGTTTAACGGACAGGAATCGGCAGTGAGTGAATTAACCCGCGTCCTCGGGGAGGGGACTGAACCCCAGCGTCAGTTAATGCCTCTGTTGTTTTCGCTGTTCTTGCTGACAGTTCCCCCCCTCAAGATGTCTACAGGTTTACGGTGCCAGCCGTCTCTCTCTCTCTCTCTCTCGCCTCTCAGTCAGAAGGTCGTGGGTTCGATCCCCCAATCCAGAGACTTGAGCCCCATAATCCAGGCCGACACTCCCGGTGCCAGTACTGAAGGAGTGTGCCGTCTTTCCGATGAGACATTAAACCGAGGGCCCCCGTCTGCCCCTCTCAGGTGGGACGTAAAAGATCCCACGGCCACTATTGGAAGAAGAGCAGGGGGAGTTCTCCCCGGTGTCCAGGGGCCGATATTTATCCCTCAACCAACATCACTAAAAAAAACAGATGATCTGGTCATTTATCTCATTGCTGTTTGTGGGATCTTGCTGTGCGCAAATTGGCTGCCGCGTTTCCTACATTACAACAGTGACTACACTTCAAAAAGTATTTCATTGGCTGTGAAACGCTTTGGGACGTCCTGAGGTGGTGAAAGGCCCGAAAGAAATGGAAATTGTTTTGTTCATATGGATTGAACACGATATTTGTTCGTTTCACCAGCTCATCCAAAACTCTGCTGCCCCCGTATCCCAACTCCAAGTCCCGTTCCCCCGTCACCCCCCACGTGCTCGCCGACCTACGTCTGCTCCCGATCCGGGAAGGCCTCCAAAACGTTTAAAGGGTTCGATAGAGAGAGAGAGAAACTATTTCCTCTGGTGGGGGGAGTCCAGAACAAGGGGGCAGAACCTTAAAATTAGAGCCAGGCCGTTCAAGGGGTGATGTCGGGAAGCACTTCTTCACACAAAGGGGAGTGGGAATCTGGAACTCTCTCCCCCCAAAAAGCTGTTGAGGCCGGGGGTCAATTGGAAATTTCAAGACTGAGGTTGATAGATTTTTGTTGGGTGAGGGTATCGAGGGAGATGGAGCAAAGGCGGGTAAATGGAGTTAAGATACAGATCAGCCGCGATCTGATTGAATGGCGGAACAGGCCCGAGGGGCTGAATGGCCTCCTCCTGTTTCTAATGTTCCTAACTTAAAATTGTAACCTTGTGTTTAAATCCTTCCCCCCTCCCTATCTCTGTAACCTCCTCCAACCCTCCGCGGTCTCTGCCCTCCTCCAATTCCGGCCTCTTGTGCAGCCCCCGACTCCCATCGCCCCGCCATTGGCGGCCGAGCCTTCAGCCGTCTAGGCCCCGGGCTCCATCCACCTCTGGTATTTGCGCTTTGTTGTGGTTCGTCTGGCCCGACTGTCTGAGGGCGGGGAGGGGAGGCCAGACAGTGCTCAGCACAGACAGAAAGGCAGACAGTCCCGTGACCAGACGTACTGCGCTGCAATGATTCGGCCGGCTCTGCGACAGGGAGAGCGAGAGCGCCCGGTTTTATTGTCCGATGGAGAGCCAGGCCTGTGAGTCAAAGGTCACCAGGCCCCTGCACTCTGCTCCTGCTGTCTGCTTTAACAAGTGTGTAACTGTGTAAATTCACTTAATAGATCGGCACTCTCACACTCACATACTCTGACACACACACTCACAAACACACCCTCTTGTACACAGAAACACACACTCACAAACACACACACTCACACACTCTCTCATACATACATTTACCCCGAGATCTCACTGGGTAAATATCCCCGATATCTCACTGAGTAAATTTTATTTTTTTATTTGTTCATGGGATGTGGGCGTCGCTGGCGAGGCCGGCATTTATTGCCCATCCCTAATTGCCCCTTGAGAAGGTGGTGGTGAGCCGCCTTCTTGAACCGCTGCAGTCTGTGTGGTGAAGGTTCTCCCACAGTGCTGTTAGGAAGGGAGTTCCAGGATTTTGACCCAGCAACGATGAAGGAACGGCCGATATATTTGCAAGTCGGGATGGTGTGTGACTTGGAGGGGAACGTGCAGGTGGTGTTGTTCCCATGTACCTGCTGCCCTTGTCCTTCCAGGTGGTAGAGGTCGCGGGTTTGGGAGGTGCTGTCGAAGAAGCCTTGGCGAGTTGCTGCAGTGCATCCTGTGGATGGTGCACACTGCAGCCACTGTGCGCCGGTGGTGAAGGGAGTGAATGTTTAGGGTGGTGGATGGGGTGCCAATCAAGCGGGCTGCTTTGTCCTGGATGGTGTCGAGCTTCTTGAGTGTTGTTGGAGCTGCACTCATCCAGGCAAGTGGAGAGTATTCCAGCACACTCCTGACTTGTGCCTTGTAGATGGTGGAAAGGCTTTGGGGGGGTCAGGAGGTGAGTCACTCGCCGCAGAATACCCAGCCTCTGACCTGCTCTTGCAGCCACAGTATTTATATGGCTGGTCCAGTTAAGTTTCTGGTCAATGGTGACCGCCCAGGATGTTTGTTTGTTGTGAAAAGTTTGTCACCAGTGATAACCAACCTTTTTCTGTAATATATTTGCCAATCACTAAGGGCTAAGTAATGAATTTTGTGCACTTTGGAACACAAGTAAAGGCAAAAAAATCCTGGCATATTTAATGTTTAATAGTCTGAATTGCTTGGCTGAGTTTGAGCACTGCCTTGTGATGGTGCTAAGATGAAATGTCAACTGCAGCTTGTAGCACCTACTTTTAATATCTAAATATTTAATATACATTGCAGAACATGTTACTATCGACTTCAAATGTGAATCACAGTGCACTTCAAAACGTTGGAAAACACACCAAAAGTGTGTCACAAATTGAAATTTTTGTGTGAGGACACACTGCAAGATTCTAAATCCAACACTGCAAAAACTGCAATCGGTGTAATACAAGTGATGGGAATGTGGGATGAAGCTGCAGCTTAAATCATGACAACTTCCCGTTCCCACGGCACTCCCATGGTGACCACTTCTTTTCGTGCGTCATCCCCGAGGCCATTAGATTTCAGCTTTCACCGAAAGACAAACTGAATTGTGGAATTCGGTCCCGACATAGTAAGAAAAGTTACTCAGTCGCCGTGGAGCTTTGGTCTTGACCACAGCTTTTGTCCGAGGCTTTTTTTTTCCTCCCAGATGTTTGAGTGGCTGTAACAAACTGTTCAATTCAGCAGCTTTCCCAGGTTTTGTAGGCTGACGTGTACGTTTCCTGAAGATCCCACTGCCCGCCAAGTTATTTTCAAATCCAATTCACAAGCATTCGGAGAGAGCCTGTGCTGAGGAACGAGTCCTTTCAGGCCCTGTCTGATGTGAGACCGTGCCTGATTCTCAATCACTTTCTCAATTACTCGGACCTTTTCAGCACTAATGGCTGGCCCGACCCTTCCTGCCCCCGCCTTACCGGGACAGCGCAAAGCCCACATTCTGCCGGCTTTTCTCCTACACATTCGGCTTCGTCTGCTTTAAGAAGTGACTACAACTACCCAATTACGTTGCAGCGGCCATATTCACTGGAAAGATCAGTGAGCATATCCTTTTTCAATTTAAAACGGTAGTGTTCGATCAGGAACTCCAATTCGTTAAAACCCCACACACCAATTAAATCAACTAACACCCCTGCCCTTCTCCCAATCCTCCCCTGGATGTGAACGCTGTACACCCACAGAGAACCGCACACAAGCAAAGAATCAATAATCAATTATCCTCCGAGCCCTACCATTTCTGCCATAATCGAAGGTTAGGTTTGAGGTCAAACATATCAGATAGAGGTTTCGCAAGTGAATGAAGCCAACTTGACTGCGTCTGGTGGGAGTGGGGGTGGAAGAGGGAACGGAGACAGTCAGCTAGCGTCTCAGGCGGTCGGCCCTGAGACAGAGGCAAAGTACCACTCAGGGGTCGTATCTTTCAGAAAACAGGACAAAGGAGAACCTTCACCACATGGACTGCATTGGTTCAAGAAGGCGGCTCATCACCACCTTCTCAAGGGCAATTAGGGATGGGCAATAAATGCCGGCCTCGCCAGCGACGCCCACATCCCATGAACAAATAAAAAAATAAAATTTACTCAGTGAGATATCGGGGATATTTACCCAGTGAGATATCGGGGATTTTCACCCAGTGAGATATCGGGGATATTTACCCAGTGAGATATCGGGATATTTACCCAGTGAGATATCGGGGCACAGTTACCCAGTGAGATATCGGGGATATTTACCCAGTGAGATATCGGGGGATATTTACCCAGTGAGATATCGGGGACATTTACCCAGTGAGATATCGGGGACATTTACCCAGTGAGATATCGGGGACATTTACCCAGTGAGATATCAGGGATATTTACCCAGTGAGATATCGGGGGTCATTTACCCAGTGAGATATCGGGGACATTTACCCAGTGAGATATCGGGGACATTTACCCAGTGAGATATCGGGGATATTTACCCAGAGAGATATCAGGGACATTTACCCAGTGAGATATCGGGGGTCATTTACCCAGTGAGATATCAGGGATATTTACCCAGTGAGATATCGGGGATATTTACCCAGTGAGATATCGGGGATATTTACCCAGTGAGATATCGGGGATATTTACCCAGTGAGATATCGGGGATATTTACCCAGTGAGATATCGGGGACATTTACCCAGTGAGATATCGGGGGTCATTTACCCAGTGAGATATCAGGGATATTTACCCAGTGAGATATCGAGGGTATTTACCCAGTGAGATATCGGGGACATTTAACCAGTGAGATATCGGGGATATTTACCCAGTGCGATATCGGGGATATTTACCCAGAGAGATATCAGGGATATTTACCCAGTGAGATATCGGGGACATTTACCCTGAGAGATATCGGGGATATTTACCCAGTGAGATATCGGGGACATTTACCCTGAGAGATATCGGGGATATTTACCCAGTGAGATATCGGGGATATTTACCCAGTGCGATATCGGGGATATTTACCCAGAGAGATATCAGGGATATTTACCCAGTGAGATATCGGGTACATTTACCCAGTGAGATATCAGGGATATTTACCCAATGAGATAGCAAGGATATTTACCCAGTGAGATATCGGGGACATTTACCCAGTGAGATATCGGGGACATTTACCCAGTGAGATATCGGGGACATTTACCCAGTGAGATATCGGGGACATTTACCCAGTGAGATATCGGGGATATTTGCCCAGTGAGATATCGGGGATATTTACCCAGTGAGATATCGGGGGACATTTACCCAGTGGGATATCGGGAATATTTACCCAGTGAGATATCGGGAACATTTGCCCAGTGAGATATCGGGGGACATTTATCCAGTGAGATATCGGGGACATTTACCCAGTGAGATATCGGGGGACATTTACCCCGAGAGATATCGGGAACGTTTACCCAGTGAAATATCGAGGACATTTACCCAGTGAGATATCGGGGACATTTGCCCAGAGTGATATCGGGGATATTTACCCAGTGTGATATCGGGGATATTTACCCAGTGAGATATCGGGGGACATTTACCCAGTGAGATATCGGGGGACATTTACCCAGTGAGATATCGGGGACGTTTACCCAGTGAGATATCGGGGACATTTGCCCAGTGTGATATCGGGGATATTTACCCAGTGAGATATCGGGGGACATTTACCCAGTGAGATATCAGGGATATTTACCCAGTGTGATATCGGGGATATTTACCCAGTGAGATATCGGGGGACATTTACCCAGTGAGATATCGGGGATATTTACCCAGTGTGATATCGGGGATATTTACCCAGTGAGATATCGGGGGACATTTACCCAGTGAGATATCGGGGGTCATTTACCCAGTGAGATATCGGGGGACATTTACCCAGTGTGATATCGGGGACATTTACCCAGTGAGATATCGGGGATATTTACCCAGTGAGATATCGGGGGATATTTACCCAGTGTGATATCGGGGACATTTACCCAGTGAGATATCGGGAATATTTACCCAGTGAGATATCGGGGATATTTACCCAGTGAGATATCGGGGATATTTACCCAGTGAGATATCGGGGACATTTACCCAGTGAGATATCAGGGATATTTACCCAGTGAGATATCGGGGATATTTACCCATTGCGATATCGGGGATATTTACCCAGAGAGATATCGGGGATATTTACCCAGTGAGATATCGGGGGACATTTACCCAGTGAGATATCGGGGATATTTACCCAGTGAGATATCGGGGGACATTTACCCAGTGAGATATCGGGGACATTTACCCAGTGAGATATCGGGGATATTTACCCAGTGAGATATCAGGGATATTTACCCAGTGAGATATCGGGGATATTTACCCAGTGAGATATCGGGGGACATTTACCCAGTGAGATATCGGGGATATTTACCCAGTGTGATATCGGGGACATTTACCCAGTGAGATATCGGGGATATTTACCCAGTGAGATATCGGGGATATTTACCCAGTGAGATATCGGGGATATTTTACCCAGTGAGATATCGGGGATATTTACCCAGTGAGATATCGGGGACATTTACCCAGTGAGATATCGGGGGATATTTACCCCGAGAGATATCGGGGATATTTACCCAGTGAGATATCGGGGATATTTACCCAGTGAGATATCTGGGATATTTACCCAGTGAGATATCGGGGACATTTACCCAGTGAGATATTGGGGATATTTACCCAGTGAGATATCGGGGATATTTACCCAGTGAGATATCGGGGATATTTACCCAGTGAGATATCGGGGGACATTTACCCAGTGAGATATCGGGGATATTTACCCAGTGAGATATCGGGGGATATTTACCCAGTGTGATATCGGGGATATTTACCCAGTGAGATATCGGGGGACATTTACCCAGTGAGATATCGGGGATATTTACCCAGTGAGATAGCCCAGGAGATTGTTCACAACACTTTCCAACAGGGCGACATCATCGCAGACCAATCAGTTCATTGAAACACACTGACAGGAGGCACGCTGGGAGTTACACGGACATGGGGCATTCTGGGAGTTGGGTCTCCATCGTCTGTCACTGCGGAGAGGGGGGGTGAAAGGGTTAATCTTGGCTGTTGTGAACCAATTGCCCTTCACTATATCTAGCAGTCCGTTGTCTCTGATTCACTAAACACAGCCAGCGTGATGTAGGTGAAATGTCTCCTTGAGGGTTTGTTTACTGGATCCTGAGTTTATTGACCTGCAGTAATCCCGAGGCTCGATTCCCGTGGGTTGTGAAAATTGAGCAATGGTTTTTTTTTGCACGTCACCTGTGGCTGAGTCAGTGCCTTCAGAACGATCATCGCAAGCTGCAGGCCCTGCACCAACCACTGCCCCCTCCCTCCTCCCTCCTCCCCCTGCCCCATCCCTACCCACCAGCGAAAACCAAACCACAAAACAAGCCAAAAAAAAAACGCACCGCTCAGCATTAACCCCTGCTGGTCCTTCTGAATCAAAGTGAAACCGGACTCAGATGGAATCACGCAGAGGGTGCAGGGGGCTCGGGAGGCAGCCCGATGGAATTCTGAGAGGGGGAAGGGATCGAGGGCTGAGATTTACGAAGAAAGGGACAGGATAGATGGCCACCTTGTACTCTCAATGTCTCCCAACTTACTCTGCAGTTCAGTTAGCCTTTGGGCGACAACGCTGTGCCTGATTTAGTCGCAGTGTTAGCGTTTGGCTCGTCTCTCCTGCTACCTGCATTGTCTTTCTCTGTTGTGTGTGGGGTGGAGGGAGTAGTTGCCTTTATAGGCCCCCTTCTCAGTTAGCAGAGTCTCGGGGTACACCAGGGGGTGATGCCTGACGGGGGGGTTGTGTGAGGGAGAAAGGGGCGGAGCGGATCGAAAGGCATGGGCCGTGATGGAGGCTCACTGCAGGATTGCTGGCGGCTGGCGGAATACGGGGGGCAGAACTTGGGGGTCTGACAGGTCTTGGGAGTGACTGGGATTAACGAGTCCAGGTTACCCCTGAGCCATGGGGCACTGGGTGGCACAGTGGGTTGGACACTGGTCTGTACACCGTGGGGGCCTAAATAGCAGCCCAGAGTAACAGGGGCCTGCTCTGTCTGCTGGTAATAAGTCCCCTGTGTGAGATGAGTTTGGTCAGTCCCAGCCCTAATTGCTAGTGGGTGTCGGCCTACAGCACAACCCTGTCCCCGTCCAGCACTGACTCGCAATCTTAATCAGCCAGGCCTGAGGTGGGCCTCATAGCCCACTTGCCTCTGAGTCAGAAGGTCCTGGGTTCGAGCCCCATAATCCAGGCCGACACTCCCAGTGCCCAGTACCGAGGGAGTGCCGCACTGCCGGAGGTGCCGTCTTTCGGATCAGACGTTAAACCGAGGGCCCCGTCTGCCCCTCTCAGGTGGACGTAAAAGATCCCACGGCCACTATTGGAAGAAGAGCAGTTCTCCCCGGTGTCCAGGGGCCGATATTTATCCCTCAACCAACATCACTAAAAAAAAAACAGATGATCCGGTCATTTATCACATTGCCGTTTGTGGGATCTTGCTGTGCGCAAATTGGCCGCTGCGTTTCCTACATTCCAACAGTGACCACACCTCAAAAAGTACTTCAGTGGCTGTAAAGAGCTTCGGGGGCGTCCTGAGGTTGCGAATATATAAATAAAAGCTTTCCTTTATATCGCTCGTTGTCAGACCTAGGGCTGAGCGAACCAAACCAGCGGCAGGAAGTCGCTCTAAATGTAAGAAAAACAACTTCTTCTTGTGAATCAACAGAGTCGGCCAGCTGAGACACGCTCTGACACAGCTGGCTGCTGCAGGGCGACATTTCGTAATAGAAACCGCACACACGCACATAAAGATATCTCACGGGGGCTGGAATACAAAGGGAAGGAGTTGTGGCTTCGGCTGATGCCGAGTTTTGGTTTAGACCCAGTCTGGAGTACCGGGTCCCGTTCTGGGCACCGCATCTCAGGAAGGGTACATTGGCCCTTGGAGAGGGTGCAGGGGCAGATTCACCAGGGGCTACAAAGGGTTAAATTACGAGGACAGGATTGCATAGATTTTGAGTGGTTGGCACTCTCGCCTCTGAGTCATAAGGTGGCTGAGCACATACATCGCACGCGTGCTTGTGCGTGTGTGCACGCGTGCGACGTGTGCGCACTCGCCCGACGCGTGTCAGTGCAACACCCCCGGCGCCGGTATACCGAGGGAGCGCCGCACTGTCGGGAGTTTCGGACGAGACCTTAAACCGAGGGCCCCCCCCCCGTCTGCCCCTCTCTCAGGGGGACGTAAGTGATCCCACGGCCACTATTGAAAGACGAGCAGGGGGGAGTTCTCCCCGGCGTCCTGGGACCGATGTTCATCCCTTAGTCAATATCTTAAAAAAAAAACAGATGATCTGGTCACTATCTCATTTCAGTTTGTGGGATCTTGCTGTGCGCAGATTGGCTGCCGTGTCTCCTACATCGCAACAGTGACTACACTCCAAAAAAGTACTTAATCGGCCGTAAAGCGCTCTGGGACGCCCGGTGGTTGCGAAAGGCGCTATATAAATGCAAGTTCTTTCTTTACTCTGTTGTGGGTAGCTGTCCATGCTGTGATGGGGACATGGAGATAGTTGGGGGGAAGAGGGTTTCGGTATAGATTGTCCTGGTGTATCAGGCCATGGAGATCCTGACACAGGAGCGAGGGCACTGGGGGGGAAGAGGGCAATGAGTTCTCGAGAGACGTGGGCTTGGATTAATCATGGATCTTTCTCCACCAGCTGTAGCCACTTCTTCTTTCACTGTTTACTTTCATTTCCTCCTCATCCTCTATCTTAAGGCCATCCAGCTATGTCTCTAAAGTTACGTCCATACTAAGGGTTAAGATGCCTTGGGCAGGCAAGATGGGCCGATATTTTGGGTGGGATGAGGAGAGGGGAAGAGAGAAATCAAATTACCCCCCCCATCCCAAAATATCCTGGAACTCCCTCCCTAACAGCACCGTGGGAGAACCTTCACCACACGGACTGCAACGGTTCAAGAAGGCGGCTCACCACCACCTTCTCAAGGGGCAACCAGGGTGGGGTCAATAAATGCCGGCCTCGCCAGCGACGCCCACATCCCGTGAACGAATGAAAACGAATGGCTGTTTCCCATCCCGCACGGAGAGACATTTCAAGACCGTCGCAAGTCAAAACAAAATACTCATACGTCGAAGAGCACAGGAACAGGAGGAGGCCATTCAGCCCCTCGGGCCTGTTCCGCCGATCAATCAGATCACGGCTGATCTGCACCTCAACGCCTTTGCTCCGTACCCCTCGATACCTTAAAAATCTATCGATCTCAGTCTTGAAAGCTCCAATTGAACCCGAGTCTCAACTCCTTTTGGGGGAAGAGAGTTCCAGATTTCCACTCCTCTGTGTGAAGAAGTGCTTCCTGACATCACCCCTGAACGGCCTGGCTCTAATTTTAAGGTTATGCCCCCCTTGTTCTGGACTCCCCCCACCAGAGGAAATAGTTTCTCCGCATCTACCCTATCGAATCCTTTTAAACACCTCAAGCCAACCAGCTCACCAAAGTTGGATACGAACAAAAAAACACCTTAAAGGGGGATCCAGGGGGGTCTTCCCAGGCCCTCCTGGGAAGCCTTTTGTGATGCCCCCGATGACCACTGCAAAGTCGGGCAACTCCGCAATGTACCCCCTTCCCCTCATGCCCCAATATGTAGGGTGAGTCTTGCCCCAAGGGCAGTTCCAGCACCGAAACCCAGACCCACTACAGAACCAGCTGCTCGCAAATCACCAGCACTAGGATCGAGTTCCAGGCTATCCAACTCCCTCTACAAACACAAGGACGTCATGCTAAACCCTTTATAAATCACTAGTCAGGCCTCAGCTGGAGTATTGTGTCCAATTCTGGGCACCGCACTTTAGGAAGGACGTCAAGGCCTCGGAGAGGGTGCAGAGGAGATTTACTAGAATGGTCCCAGGGATGAGGGACTTCAGTTATGTGGAGAGACTGGAGAAGCTGGGGTTGTTCTCCTTAGAGCAGGGAAGATTAAGGGGAGATTTAATCGAGGTGTTCAAAATCATGAAGGGTTTTGATCGAGTGAATAAGGAGAAACTGTTTCCAGTGGCAGGAGGGTCAGTAACCAGAGGACACAGATTTAAGGCGATCGGCAAAAGAACCAGAAGGGGAGATGAGGAGAACGTTTTTTTTTTAAAAACACAGCGAGTTGTTCTGATCTGGAATGCGCTGCCTGAAAGGGCGGTGGAAGCAGATTCAATAATAACTTTCAAAATTGGATAAATATTTGAAAAGGAAAAATTTGCAGGGCTACAGGGGGAGAATGTAGCAGGAAGAGGGGGACTAATTGGATAGCTCGTTCAAAGAGCTGGCACAGGCAGGATGGGCCCAATGGCCACCTTCTGTGCTGCACCATTCTACGATTCTCTACGAAACAGGGCCCAAGGCAACGTGATTTCAATCACACGGCGTCCAATTCGGAAGGACGTCGAGATTCACTGAGATGATCCCAGGGGTCAGAGGCTTTAGTTGTGAGGAGAGACTGGAATTCTCTTCTTTGGAACAGAGACGGTTAAGAGCAGATCCCATCTGAGGGGCTCAATATTACCGGGGGTTTTCCATCAGGTCACTCAGGTAAAAAAAGAGTGTCCACGGGCCAGCGAGTCAGTAACTGGAGGGTATAAGTTTAAGGCTAACGAAAGAACAAAGGGAAAAGTTAAGAGAATTTGCGTTTTACGTACAGATTGTAAAGGTATGGAACGCCCGACCAGAAAGAGCGAGGCAAACAGAATCCAGAATAGTTTCTAAAAGGGAAGTGAAAATGTTTGAGAAAAGACATTTTACAGGGTCTGGAGAAAGGGCAGAGAAATGAAACTACTTGAAGACTTCCTTCAGAGAGCTGGCACAGGCACAATGGGCTGAACGGCCTCCTCCTGTGCAGTAAGATACAATTAATCTGCTGTTAAAATTTTGCAAATGACAATAAATCCAACAAAATCCTGTGTTGGTATAATGCATGGTCACTTCATACAGAGGGAGCTTTATTCTGTATTTAACCCGTGCTGTACCTGCCCTGGGAGTGTTTGATGGGACAGTGTAGAGGGAGCTTTACTCTGTATCTAACCCTGTCCCTGCCCTGGGAGTGTTTGACGGGACAGTGTAGAGGGAGCTTTACTCTGTATCTAACCCCCTGTACCTGCCCTGGGAGTGTTTGACGCGACAGTGTAGAGGGAGCTTTACTCTGTATCTAACCCTGTCCCTGCCCTGGGAGTGTTTGATGGGACAGTGTAGAGGGAGCTTTACTCTGTATCTAACCCCCTGTACCTGCCCTGGGAGTGTTTGATGGGACAGTGCAGAGGGAGCTTTACTCTGTATCTAATCCCCTGTACCTGCCCTGGGAGTGTTTGATGGGACAGTGTAGAGGGAGCTTTACTCTATATCTAACCCCCTGTACCTGCCCTGGGAGTGTTTGATGGGACAGTGTAGAGGGAGCTTTACTCTATATCTAACCCCCTGTACCTGCCCTGGGAGTGTTTGATGGGACAGTGTAGAGGGAGCTTTACTCTGTATCTAACCCATGTTGTACCTGCCCTGGGAGTGTTTGATGGGACAGTGTAGAGGGAGCTTTACTCTGTATCGAACCCTGTACCTGCCCTGGGAGTGTTTGATGGGGACAGTGACTAAAATGGGAACAGTATTAAATAATAATCGTATGTGAAACAAATGTAACTCAGGACAATCGATCCTTTCACAGGCACGTGGAAAGGCGAAACTGGATGTGAATAAGGAGACGATGATGGGGGAAAAGAGAGCGAGCGAGAGAGAGAGAGAGAGAGAGAGACTTCTAAGGGTTCTCCATGTTGTTTATTAACACAGTACAACGCAAAAACATCATTTGCAAAAACAGCTTGTGTGGTTTTAAGTTATCAAACATGATTCACACACAGCACCCTTTCACTTACAGTATCAAACACTCTGTACGTCTCACCCCCAGGGCCCAAATCTCACACAAGCCACACACAGGTGAAGGGAGCTCGGATCTGACTCAAGAGCCCAACGAGTGACTCAAGTGAACCGTTCATTTAATTTTCAAAAAAAAAAGAGGAGGGAACGGAACGGAAATCGGCCTCCCCGCGATCGATCCCCGGGGACTGACGTCAGGAAACCCGAGACGCAGCCTCAACAGGTGTGGAGTAAGCACTGGTGGGGAGTCGGCAGCCTTGTGACCATCCCCACCTTAAAACAAAAAAAAAAGGTGGGACAGTTTGCGTTGGTCTCTTGAAAAGAGCCGGAGTGGGGGGGGGGGGGGGGGGGGGGAAGTCAGGGTTAGGCCCTTTCCGGACAACGCCCCACCCGCTTTCTCCCTCTGGGTGAGCGACAGAGCTCCTCTGGGTGGGACCTCCCTCGCTCTGGAGGAGGAGGGTCTCATGGCCCCCGCCGGACACGACCGCTGACGCTCGGCCAGCCCGGCTCAAGTAACGGGCAATGCTGGGACGCCTTGCTGATCGTTGGTGTTAACTAGAGGTGGGGGGGCGGGGGGGGGGGGGGGGAGGAATTAAATTTTCAACAGCCTTAAAGTCCGCACGGACGGCGGGCAGGGGCGTGAAAATTTTAAATGCGATTTAATTTTTCAAAACCAGAGTCCGACTCTTCCTGCGAGTGAAAATCTCATCCCCTGCCCCCGTCCTCCTCTGACTCTCCCCTCCCCACACACACCTCGACTGTTACAGTCCAAGACCCCGCCCGCCCCCCCGAATATTTCAATGATCCTGAGGCCAAAAGAAATGGTGGGGGAAGGAGGGAAGGAAAGGAGAGGGAGGGGTCGCAGAGCATCTGTGTACAAGTTAGAGAACCGAGGCGGGTCGAGGGGAGTTGAGATTCAGATCAGCCTTGCTCTGAATGAACGGGGGGGGGGGAAACGGGCTCAAGGGGCTGAATGGCCTCCTCCTGTTCCTATGGGCCTCAATTTGTATAAGACAGTCCTGAGCTCGCACGTCCCCCACGTTTAATCTCTAGTGAAAACCAAACCAGCCCCTCCCACCACAAACAGAACCTTCACCACACGGACTGCAGCGGTTCAAGGCAGCGGCTCACCACCACCTTCTCAAGGGGGCAACTCGGGGACGGGGAATAAACGCCAGCCTCGCCAGCGATGCCCCCATCCCCAGAATGAACAAAAATAATAAAATGTGCCGTTAATATAAAACAGCATTTAAGATACCTTCTTGAGGTCAACCCGGAAAAAAAAAAAAATCTCGCTTTGGAAGGAATGAGTTTTAAAATTTAAAAAAAAAAAGACTTGGAAATTAAGAGATTGGAGGCGACAGGCAGGATCTGAGTGACCGGAGGGGAGAGCCGTTTGTGCGATTCCGGCGCTGGTAAAGGGACCGACTCTCGCCGCGCGAGAACACGGGGCAACCGATCGCAGAGCGGGAGTGGGCTGGGCGGCTCATTCTCGGCCGGCGCAAACACAACGGAGCCGAACGGCCTCCTTCCGCGCCGTGAATTTTCTACGGATCGCAGAGCCTGTCGCTCTCCACCGTTACTGCTCGTGCCCTGAACAGCAGGGTCGAGGAATCGCTGCCGACTGCTTTGGTTCACCGGGATTGTTGGGGATATCGGCACCAATGACGCAGTAAACCCTCTAATGGGAGTGTTTCACTTCTCCTGATGATCTTACTTGATCCTCTCTAGCTGCTCCCATCGTCAGTGACAGACCAGTACTGTACCCCAGTGTTATACAGTGACAGACCTGTACCCACCAGTGCTGTACCCCAGTATTATACAGTGACAGACCTGTACCCACCAGTGCTGTACCCCAGTGTTATACAGTGACAGACATGTACCCACCAGTGCTGTACCCCAGTGTTATACAGTGACAGACCTGTACCCACCAGTGCTGTACCCCAGTGTTATACAGTGACAGACCTGTACCCACCAGTACTGTACCCCAGTATTATACAGTGACAGACCTGTACCCACCAGTACTGTACCCCAGTGTTATACAGTGACAGACCTGTACCCACCAGTGCTGTACCCCAGTGTTATGCAGTGACAGACCTGTACCCACCAGTGCTGTACCCCAGTGTTATACAGTGACAGACCTGTACCCACCAGTGCTGTACCCCAGTATTATAGTGATAGACCTGTACCCACCAGTACTGTACCCCAGTATTATAGTGATAGACCTGTACCCACCAGTACTGTACCCCAGTATTATACAGTGATAGACCTGTACCCACCAGTGCTGTACCCCAGTATTATACAGTGATAGACCTGTACCCACCAGTGCTGTACCCCAGTGTTAGTGACAGACCTGTACCCACCAGTGCTGTACCCCAGTATTATACAGTGACAGACCTGTACCCACCAGTGCTGTACCCCAGTATTATAGTGACAGACCTGTACCCACCAGTACTGTACCCCAGTGTTATACAGTGACAGACCTGTACCACAGTATTATACAGTGACAGACCTGTACCACAGTATTATACAGTGACAGACCTGTACCCCCCCCAGTTCAGCATCAGGACAGGGTCTAGTCCACACTGCGGTTTTAAGGCCCAGTATTTTTGGGGGGGCGAGAAGGGGGAAATGGTGGGGGAGGGGAAACCATTTACCTTATGACAGTGCGAGAGATACAGGCTGTGTCTCCACCCTAGCATCAGTGTCGACCAGGCCCGCGGAAATAGCAAATATAAATGTGAAACATCCGAGAGAGCGAGAGAGAGACAGAGATAGATAGAGAGAGCCTTTGAAAGCAACAGAATAAATATTTTGCTTCCCTTTAAGGGGTTGATAACCAGTTAAAACACACAGGGGATATTCAACCACTGGAGGAAGTGCGGGGGAACAGCGCCACGGTGGAGGGGGGGGCTTGAGTTGCGAGGAGCGACTTGGGCTATTCAACATGGAGAGGCAGCATCCGAGAGGGGAAGACTTGGTATAAAACAGTAAAAAAAAAGATAAATCTTCTAGGCTACTGCGAAATAAATTCAGGACGATAGGACAATGGGTCAAACTTGGGGGGGGGGGGAACTGAAGACCGATTGTAGGAAGTTCTTTCCACACGAGAGTGTGACCGACACAGGCTCCTGAATTGTGGGAGGGGGGGGGGAATGGGTGGAGACTAATTTAATTCCCGATACGGTCGATCACACGAAGGAGTAGCAGCAAAGGGGTCGGGGGGTGTAGAGGGGCTGAGTGGCCTCCATCTGCATAGCAGAGTTAGTCCTTGTAGTACTTCTGGAGGTCAGTAGGTGGCGCGGCCAGGACCCATGTGACCCAAGAGGCTGATAATTACACCTCCCAGCCACTGGGGGGAGCCAGACCGCTGCTCTAGGTGCGATGGCTTAACTCTTCCCCCGTCCACCCCCACCGTGCGATGGCTTAACTCTTCCCCCGTCCACCCCCACACCGTGCGATGGCTTAACTCTTCCCCCGTCCACCCCCACACCGTGCGATGGCTTAACTCTTCCCCCGTCCACCCCCACACCGTGCGATGGCTTAACTCTTCCCCCGTCCACCCCCACACCGTGCGATGGCTTAACTCTTCCCCCGTCCACCCCCCACACCGTGCGATGGCTTAACTCTTCCCCCGTCCACCCCCACACCGTGCGATGGCTTAACTCTTCCCCCGTCCACCCCCACAGACCGTGCGATGGCTTAACTCTTCCCCCGTCCACCCCCACACCGTGCGATGGCTTAACTCTTCCCCCGTCCACCCCCACACCGTGCGATGGCTTAACTCTTCCCCCGTCCACCCCCACACCGTGCGATGGCTTAACTCTTCCCCCGTCCACCCCCACACCGTGCGATGGCTTAACTCTTCCCCCGTCCACCCCCACACCGTGCGATGGCTTAACTCTTCCCCCCACTCACCCCACACCGTGCGATCGCTTAATCCTTCCCCCCACACCTTTGTATCATGGGGAGGTGAGAGGGGAAGCAATATTCAGCCTGAAATAAGGGCCCAGCTTCCAAGGAATGAGTGAAAAAAAAACCTCCCAGTTCATTATCTCTGCTTCCTTTCTTCCCACAACACGAGCTGCTCCCCTCCCCACGTTTCCTAAACTGTAAATACATAATTCTGCTTTCCCCATCCAACCTCCCCCCCCCCAATGCAGATTTTAAACGTTCTCTCACTTTGCGCAGTCAATCAGCATCTGCCCATCACAATTCATTATATCATAGTCAATCGTGTACAGAACCCACAGGCACTGAGGGAGGGGAGAGGATGGTCAGTCATTTCATGCTTTGGTAGAGCTGGGACATGCGAGATCTGGGCGACGTACTGATCTGTATTTTATCTTTGATTCTCCTGATCACTCCCCCCTCTGCTCTCACTTACAAAAAGCCATGCTTCCCGTTAAGTTTACAGGGATTTGCAGAATTACTCCCTCCCAGGCGCTTTGCTGCCCTGCTTTCAGATTCACAGCTGTCGGTCTGCAAAATATTCATTGTACGAGGGGCGAGGCAGTCGGGTTTCAGAAAGGGGTTGAGGGGGAGGGGGAGAGAGAGAGAGAGAGAGAAGGAAGTGGAGGAGGAAGAGGAAACTGGGTGAAGGGGGGGGGGGGGAAGGGAGAGTGGGAGAGAGGGGGAACAAACAGGGGGAGAGAGAGAGAGAGAGGAGAGGGAAGGGAGAGAGAGGAGGAGGGGAGGAGAGAGAGAAGAGAAGTGGAGGAGGAGAAGGAAACCAGGTGAAGGGGGGAGGGAGGGAGGGAAAGAAAGAAAGGAAGGGAGAGAGAGAGAAAGAAAGAAAGAAAGAAAGAAAGAAGAAGGGAAGAGAGGAGAAAGGGGAGAGAGAGAGAGAAAGGGGAGAGAGAGAGAGAGAAAGGGGAGAGAGAGAGAGAAAGGGGAGAGAGAGCCAGGTGCCACTGCGATGTCTGTGTCAGATCGCAGCCCGTTCCCATCGAGACGTGGGGGGGCGGGGGCAGTGCAGACCCACCCCCGCAGAGTGGCAGAGTCCCGACCGACCGCCTTCTATTAAAACCATTCAAAGGACCCACCAGAGCCTTTGAACCCACTCTGCCCAGATCGGGGATAAGATTCACGCGTGTCCTCCTCTCCACCTCCCCTTCCCCCCCACAAATCCCGATTTAATTGCAGGGTTTCACCCGAAACCCCGTCTCATTGCAGAGAGGGAACAAACGCTCCCCCCCCGGCCCCGCTCCCCTCCCTCCCTTCCCGCCCCCCCCTTTATTGTGGGGGGCACGTGTTGTGTACCATTAGTGACTGACCCCCAGATAACAAGGTCTCTGTACATTCCAGTAAAAATAAAAGTTTCTTCTTCTTCTTCTTCTTCTTCTTAAACACGACGGACGTGGTTACTCTCTCTGGGGCCTAGCCGATCGTGAGGCCGAAGCCGCACTGGAACTTATTCTTCCTGTGGTTCAGGAAAGCTCCCATCGCTAAGGTCAAAGGTAACGGTACAAGTTTCTTCTCTAAAGTCGCTCCTACGACCCAGTTACTGTCTATGGACCCTGCAGAGAGAGAGAGAGAGAGAGGGGCAAGATTCAAAGTGTGTACAATCCTTTCATGTATACCCACAGGCTGCACCTCGAGACAATACAAATCCCGGCAGAATGTAGATGACTGACAGGGGAAATCACCCAATCACACCTCTCAGTGGCTGGATTGATTTTACGCACATAATTTGCGCTCTCTGCATTTTGCTGGAGAAATAATCCTGCTTTTATCGGGAGAAGTTGCTGTGGTTTCAGACATGAGTTCCGTTTGCTGTGGTACACCGACTATACCGGGGATGAGGGGGCGGACATATGAGGAGAGGTTGAGTAGATTGGGACTCTACTCATTGGAGTTCAGAAGAATGAGAGGTGATCTTATTGAAACATATAAGATTGTGAAGGGGCTTGATCGGGTGGATGCGGTAAGGATGTTCCCAAGGATGGGTGCAACTAGAACTAGGGGGCATAATCTTAGAATAAGGGGCTGCTCTTTCAAAACTGAGATGAGGAGAAACTTCTTCACTCAGAGGGTAGTAGGTCTGTGGAATTTGCTGCCCCAGGAAGCTGTGGAAGCTACATCATTAAATAAATCTAAACAGAAATAGACAGTTTTCTAGAAGTAAAGGGAATTAGGGGTTACAGGGAGCGGGCAGGAAATTGGACATGAATTTAGATTTGAGGTTAGGATCAGATCAGCCATGATCTTATTGAATGGCGGAGCAGGCTCGAGGGGCCGATTGGCCGACTCCTGCTCCTATTTCTTATGTTCTTATACAGACTGTGTTTGTTGTAAGTCCCGCCCTGTCTCCAACTCGTTAGCTGACACAGTAGTGTCACTACTGAATTCGATTCCCACACACTCCCTCCCACCTCAAGCACCAATTAGTCCCCATTCCACCGTAAATTTTTCCCCTTCAAGTATTTATCCAATTCCCTTTTGAAAGTTATTATTGAATCTGCTTCCCCCGCCCTTTCAGGCAGCGCATTCCAGATCAGAACAACTCGCTGCGTAAAAAAAAATTCTCATCTCGCCCTCTGGCTCTTTTGCCAATTATCTTAAATCTGTGTCCTCTGGTTACCGACCCTCCTGCCACTGGAAACAGTTTCTCCTTATTTACTCCATCAAAACCCCTCATGATTTTGAACACCTCGATTAAATCTCCCCTTAACCTTCTCTGCTCTAAGGAGAACAATCCCAGCTTCTCCAGTCTCTCCGCATAACTGAAGTCCCTCATCCCTGGGACCATTCTGGTAAATCTCCTCTGCACCCTCTCAAGGCCTTGACATCCTTCCTAAAGTGCGGTGCCCAGAATTGGACACAATACTCCAGCTGAGTAGAATCCAACCCCTGCCCTCTCCCACTAAGGGCCTCAGGACTCAATTCAAACCACACAGGTCAAGGCCCAGGCTTTCCTGCTGGTCTAGTCTGGTCTGATCCCAGTCGGGCTCCAGTATTGGGGGAAGAAATCCCAAGGGTTTTTCACCCTCAGTGGGATCAGAATCTGCCGCGATGCCCTCTACAGTCGCATAGCCCAGCGATGCCGCCTTAATGTTTACCTACGAGGAGTGGCACGGGTGGAACACAGCGCGAGTTACAGTCCTCAGGGGAGGGGGGGAATTGGCAGGGAGGAGAAAATGACAGCAGATAAAGATACTTACCA